>NW_016918068.1:0-1383 GCF_001483705.2 Eufriesea mexicana
ACGTAACCAAACGTAGCGTTATAAGCGTAACATATCTCTATCTAACGTGCCGAGACCACAATTTCTGGCCTCCCAAGAGTCGAGCAGAACGTACTATGGCATAGAGGAACGCAGGGATTCATCAAATATCAGTGTATAGCACAAAAGACAAAACTAATCTACCCTAACTTAGCAAATCCTCACATCACCAAACATAACATTGCTCAAACCAACGTGCCGAGACAACTGCTGCTGGCCTCCACAGGACCAAGCAGAATGTTGTAGAGAACAGACGAGCGCACGAAACCACGGAATAACGGTGTATAGCACGAAAGTCAAAACTGTCCTAGCCGAACATAGCGTAACCTTAGCTAACCAAACGTAACCGAAAACAACCTAACGTGCCGAGTCCACAATTTCTGGCCTCCCTAGTGTCCACTAGAAAATATTAGAGCACAGTAGGGAGCAGAAACTCTTCGAATAGCAGCGCGTAGCAAAGAAGTATAATTGCAGCGCGTAGCAAGGAAGTCAGTGTTAAAATGTCCTAACATAACAAAGCGTAACATAGACAAACGCAGACTAACTCAACAAGTGCCGTAACCTCTGCTGCTGACCACTCCAGACCCGAGCAGCACAGATTAGGGGAGAGGAGATTTCAGATATCCATAGAAACACAGTATATAGACGAAGGTCATGGCTATCAAAATCGAACTGTGCCTAACCCAATCTCGCAAATGTAACATAATTGTTATCGCGGCAATTTGCGTTTGGTTAGGTTAGGTTAGATTATGTTTGGTCAGGCTGCCTTCGTCTTTTGTGCTATGCACAGCAATGCGGACGATTTCTACGCTCTACTGTGCTCTAGCATATTCTACCCGGTTCTGCGGGTGCCAGCAGTAGTGGTCTCGTCACGTTAGGTTGGGTTAGGTTTCGTTTGGTTAGGTTAGGATAGGATTTTTCCGACTTCTATGCTCTGCACTGATTTTCGGTGGATTTCTGCTCTCTACCGTGCTATAGTATGATCTGCTTGGCTCAGGGATTCCAGCTCTAGCGGTCTCGGCAAGTTAGGTTGAGTTAGGTTACGTTTGGATAGGTTAGGCTTGTCCGGGTTGGGTTAGGATAGCTTTGACCTTTCTGCTATACATTGCCATTTTTTGGACTTCTGCGCTCTACTCTCCTTTAATATTTCCTGCTTGGCGTTAGGATGGCCAGCATATTGGACGCCGCTCGTTAGCTCACTTCGTCTACATTTGGTTGGGTCAGGTTAGGTTTGGTAAGGTAAGGGAATCCTTGGCGTTTGTGCTATCCGCTGCTATTTGGTGGCTGCCATCGCTCTACTACTCTCTAGTGTGTAGTGCTTGGCTCTGCGGATTCAAGTAATAGTGGTCTCGGCGCATAAATTTA
>NW_016918069.1:0-213 GCF_001483705.2 Eufriesea mexicana
TCGCATTGCAATGGCTATAGATTGCCAATAGTGCCTTTCCTCCTTATTTATGCAACAAAATTATCTCACCTCGGTATTAGTCGAAAATGTCAATAAATTTGAGTTTTCCAGTCAGATTCTATAGCATTGCAATGGCTATAGCGAGCCAACAGTATCTTTCCTCCTTATTAATGCAACAAAGCTAGCTCTACACGATATTAGTCGAAAATGTCA
>NW_016918070.1:0-901 GCF_001483705.2 Eufriesea mexicana
TAACGGGGAAAGATACTTTCGGCGCGATATAGGCTTTGCAATGCTATGGACTCTGGCAGGAAACTTCAATTTTACTGACATTTTCTACTAATACCGTGGTGAGCCACCTTTCTTGCATAAATAAGAAGGTATAATTCTATTGGCGTGCTATAGGCATTGCAGTGATATAGAATGTGGTTGGAAAATTCAAATTTATTGACATTTTCGACTAATATCATGGTGAGCTATCTTTCTTTCATAAATAAGGAGGAAGGATACAATTTGCATGGTATAGCCGTCTCAATGCTATAGAATCTGGCTGGAAAGTGCAAATTTATTGATATTTCCAACTAATATTGTGGTGAGCTAACTTTCTTGCACAAATAAGGAGGAAAGATGCTATTGGCGTGCTATAGTCATTGTATTGATACAGAATGTGTTTGGAAAATTCAAATTTATTGACATTTTCGACTACCATCGTGGTGCGCTAACATTCTTGCACAAATAAGGTGGAAAGATACTGTTGGCGTGCTATAGCCGTCGCAATGCAATAGAATCTGGCTGGAAAGTTCAATTTTATTCACATGTTCGACTTATATCGTGGTGAGCTAGCTTTCTTGCATAAATAAGGAGGAAATATACTGTTGGAGTGCTATAGGCATTACAATGCTACAGAGTCTTGCTGGAAAACTCAATTTTATTGATATTTTCGTCTAATACCGTGTTGAGCTGTCTTCCTTGCATAGGTAAGGAGGAAAGATACTTTTGGCGTGCTATATCCGTTGCAATGCTTTAGAATGTGGCTGAAAAACTCAATTTCATTGACATTTCCGGCTAATATTGTGGTGAGTTAACTTGCTTGCATAAATAAGGAGGAGAGATTCTATTGGCGAGCTATAGCCATTGCAGTCCTGTAGAATCT
>NW_016918070.1:1020-1256 GCF_001483705.2 Eufriesea mexicana
TATTGGCGTGCTATAGCCTTTGCAGTGATAAAGCTTGTGGCTGGAAAATATAATTTTGTTGACATTTTCGACTCTTATTGTGGTGTGCTAACTTTCTTGCATAAAAAAAGAGGAAAGATTCTATTGGCGATCTGTAGCCACTGCAATGCTTTAGAATGTGCCTGAAAAGCTCAATATTATTGACATTTCCGGCTAATATTGTGGTGAGCTATCTTTCTGGCATAAATAAGGTGGAA
>NW_016918071.1:0-79343 GCF_001483705.2 Eufriesea mexicana
CTCATGCATAAGATATTGCAAATTTATAGTTGTTCTATCAAAAGTTATTATTGATTTCATTCAAAAAGGAAGGTAATTATATATATTTATTTCTTTTATGCATTTGACCCCTTTGGTAATTCTGGATAAATTAATTCCTTTTTTAATTAATTATTTTGTAATAATTATTGCACTGATACCAAAGGCATTGATCGCTCGACAATAATTATTATCCTGTATACAATCAATTCATAAATTCCATGTACACATTATAAAGAATATCCTTGAGCATCTTCTCGTACATTTTCGTTCACATTGTACTTCTAGTTTTGTCCATCATTTAATATTTTCTCAAAAGATCATGATCGTTGGTACGAAATCACGTACCCCTTTAATTAATTATGAATAACAAATTAATTAGCATCAAATTATTCTCGGAAATGACAAAAGAATGTTGCCTATAGTTTCAGCTTTGCGATGCAAGTATAAAAATTTATCAATTAATTACTGAAACTCAGGATTTGTTAATTTTTCACTGTCGGATTAATTTATTAGAATAATAACCGATTCAAATTTTACCGCTTGCGATCAGCGCCATCTATGATTTGGGCTCAAAAATCAAGAAAGTGATAGGAATACAGAATAGGCGAGGAGGTCGTCGCAGTGCTTGTCACGTGACAGGCAAGGACAGAGTGGGGATAGAAATGGATAGAAGGGCTCCGATAGAGAAAAGTTAATAAATTACTCAATTTTCGTAATTAATTTATGAACTTTTATAATTTCACTGCAAAGCTGGAACTTCGGGCAACATTCCTATATAACCCTTGTAAAGAATTTAACGCTAAATTGTAAGTTATTAATTATCGTTTGATGGCATCTATGATTTCGTAACGACGACCATCGCGACCTTCCGTGAAAATATTTAATACTAAACAAAACTAGAATCAAAATGTGATCAAAAGTTATATGAGAAGATTCGCAAGAACATTGTTTTTATAATGAGTGCATAAAGTTTCATAAATTAATTGCGTAAAGGATAGTAATCACTTGATAGAATAATAATTAATAATTAATTAATTAGGGATAAATTTATATCGAAAGTTATATTGGAAAGTTCCTGAAAGATCTGCCTTTACGATGCATTTATAAAAGTTCATAAATTAATCACTTGTATTGAGTAATTAATTAATTTTCTAATAAAAATTGAAAAAGGAACAGCCAGCGCTACCTATAATTTTGTACTGGAACTAACGGAACATAAGCTTCCGGGTATAGATCATAGGTGGCCCTGAATGTTCCTTTTTGAATTTTTGTTAGAAAATTAATTAATTACTCAATTCCAGCGATTAATTTATGAACTTTTATAAATGCATCGTAAAGGCAGATCTTTCAGGAACTTTCCAATATAACTGGTTTCGTTTAGTATTAAATATTTTCACGGAAGATTGTAATGGTCGTCGTTACGAAATCATAGACGCCATCAAACAAAAATTAATAACTAACAATTTAGAGTTAAATTCTTTACGAAAATTATATAAGAATGCAGCTTGAAGTTCCAGCTTTGCAACGAAGTTATGAAAGTTCATAAATTAATTACAAAAATTGAGTAATTAATAATTTTTCACTGCCGGAGCCATTCTATCCTTTTCTATCCCCTCTCTGTCATTGTCTGTCACGTGACCAGCTCATCGACGACCTCCTTGCCTATTCTATATTCCCATTACTTTCTGGATTTTTGAGCCCAAATCATAGATGGCGCTGATCGCAGGCGGTAAAATTTGTATTTATTCGGCAGTATAAAATTAATAAATTCCCAAGTTTCTGTAATTAATTCATGAACATTTATAGCTACACAGCTAAGTTGGAATTATAAGCAACATTCTCATAGAATATTTGATTTAATAATTAGTTAGTAGTAAATACGATTGCTACGGAAAACTGTTTTTCTTGCTTAATATTCTTATTATTTTGTAATAAATATATACTAACGTAAGAAAGCGTAGAAAATTAATTTTTTTATTAAGAAATTTTATTTACAATTGTTTATTTACAATGTTTTTATAGGCGAAAAATTAATACAAAATAAAAAATAGATTGAAAAAGAACTACCAATATGGACGGAAGTCGAACCCTGGTCGTCGTTCATAGGAATTGAGTCCAGTAATGAATGGAGTAATTTTCACTTGAAAATTACTGGAATTAAATGCATATTTAAAGGTGTAATCAAACTTTAATCATAAATATCTCAAAAATTATTGAGTAGTTGCGGCTATAATGATATATATTCTTGAACTGCATGACGAAATCTATAAACTTGTAAGGTTTCAACTAAATTGGTGACCCGAAGGACTTGCACTCTCCTTGTCAGTTGATATAATCTATGTGTTGGCGCTTATCATGGTGGTTAATATTAATTTATATATCATTTTAGAGTGTTTGAATATATAATCCAACAATGAGGTAAAAATAAAAAACACCAAATATATCATTAATACATGTAGAAGTATGATTGTTATAAAGTATAAAACACGAAATAAAAAAAGTAAAATATAAAATATAGAATATAGGATATAGAATATAAAATATAGAAAATAAGATATAGAACATAGAATATAAAATAAAAAATATGAAGCATAAAATTTTTAATCCTAAGAAAATATTCTGTATTTAAAATTAAATAAAGTTTATTCGAATTGAACAATTTAGCAATGCAAAGTGAATTTGGAGTTATACTTTTTATGAAAAACATTTATTTAGTTCGAATACTTTACCCTTAAAATTTTTAGTTAAATTTTATGCTATAACTCCGGAACTTTCGCACGATTTGTATCATCTGAAAGAGTATAAAACGAGTTCTTTATACAAGATGGTCCTCGCCATAGAACAAGTTATAGTCCTTTCATGATTCCTATTAGTGAAAAATGGCAGAGAAAAAATATAAATAGCTTAAACAAAACTATGTATTTGACAATGCACATGTGTTTTATAGTTGTACCATTTTCCAGAAGAAAAAGTATATTTTCTTTGCATTAGTCAAATCCTATAATCATTCTGTGTAAAAAAAGGTCAGAAAGTAAACTGATCGAAAAATAATTTATTTATAAGCTATTTTAAACAAATATTTGTGTTAATCCGTATTAAGGAAGATGGAATAGTAATTCGTGGAATATTCTTGGGAATTTTTTAGAATTTATTTATAGTTTTTTAAAGAAATAAAATTTATTTAATACCTTAATATAAAAAGTAAGGAATTTAATAGGGTTCTATGAAAATATAGACTACTAAATTAACTCACAGCAACAAAAGTTTGAAATTATTTTCTTAAATTATCCGTAAATATTTAAACATTCTTCAAATATTCTGTAGGGAATTATATTCAAAACAATTACTATACCAGTTACGAAATTAACTTAATTAACTTAAAGAGATACTCAAACAATGATCTCTTATTTTTTCTGTGCAATGTATTTCTATTTTTTAGATATTTTATCATATAAAAAAAAATGTATGAATATATTTCAGTTTTTAAATAATCTCACAGAAAATGATGAAAATAAAAATGATTCAAGATGAAATTATATAGGAAATCTTGCTATAGAATATTTCAACATTTGTAATAAAAATTCTTTCTTCAAATAAATCTTTATTAAATATAAAAAATAATTTATTAAAATCAAGATTCCTTAAGAAAAATATTTCATTAGGTGTAGAAAAAGTGTAATTTTATTTACAATCTGCAACAGTATTTCCGGCTGACAATTAAATATTTTAACATATGAAATATATATATACAAATAATAGTGTATGTATTTGTAACATATAATACTGGAAATATTAAACTACTTATTAGTTTATTTGCATTATTACTCAGAAGACAATTGGGTTCAGAATGACAGTAAATAAAATGCATATTCAACTGTGATTCTTACAAGTTTCAACACAATAAAAGTTACTGAATTTAATGAAACATTTTTTCTGCGCTTCATATCGATATTATGAGTCATAACTTATGACTTGAAATAAATTATAACTATGACAAAATAATATTAAAAGTACTGCAATGAATATTTAGAAACTGTGTCGAAAAGTTTGATATCCAAAAATTGCAACGATTACCGAATCAATACATACGAATGTAGTATACCTATAGAATAATTAAAAATTCGAAATTTGTTTTTTTTTCATAAAAACAATAAATAATTCACGAATTAATCGCTTTTTGGCCACTCTATGATAACATTTTTTTAAGCATAATAACGAAGAGAGTTCGTTTATGTGCGAAAAATATACATGTTTTCAATTTAAAATAAGATGATATAACTATACCATGTACACATAAATTTGAAAATAAAAAGAAATATGGTTTTAAAATATAGTTTCTTTTTGAATCATTCGCATATCTTTTCATTACAACTAAAAGAGAGGAATTGCTGGTCGCAAGTAAATAAATTATCCCATACACAATGCTCTATTAAAAAAATTACAGTGATTAAAAAATTGTTGAAATATTTATGAACTGCGAATAGAAATGTATAATACATTGCCAGGAAATTCGAAATTTGGACCATTTTTGGTGCATTTTGATATTCTATTGTGGCCAAAAATAATAAACAGAGAAACATTTTGCCAATTATACATTTCCAATTAAAATTATTTTCCACCTTCTCTCTCCAAAACTGGAAATAGAAAGACATACTCAGAGTTCATGGCAAATTTATATACTTATTTAAATACAGATGTAGCGTCCTACGGTATCGAATCCCTTCGATTTCCAAGAACGCTTATCACGCGCCAATTTAATATTGCGTGACTAGTTGAAATAATAAGGATCCAGAATGTGTGTGGTCAAAGAGAGTGTTTATTTAGAGAAAAGTGTAGAATAGTTATATTGTGACGTTAACGGAGTACCGTTTCGAATACGCGTTTGTATGTGCAATTTAGATGTTTGAAGGATTGGTGCCGAAGGACGAACTGACTCGTCGATTTTGCTGTATCGTCCTGTCCTGTCTCGTCATGTTCGGTCCGGAGTTTTGTCTAGTTTAGTTCTGATTGGGTAAAATAGATGTTGGTGGTGGAAAGGTAAAGAGTTTTAATTGGACAGAGGGTGTGACATAAGGACCTTTGGCTAAGGAGTAGGAAACTGTCAAGGAGCCGATTTCTGATGGTCGATGACGTGATTTATAAGTGCCGTCCGTCCGTCGCTTGTTGGGTCTGTCACAAGTGGGTCCCATCTGTCGCGAATTGAGGAACATCGAACCTCCAGAATTGCAGTCGCGGTATAAAATATAAAATAGACCGTTAGGTCTGGCAAAAGTGTAAGCCTTAGAATAAAATTATGTTATAAACACGCTCTCCGGGACGGAACAACAGAATTTGAAACAAATCCGACGTGAGTAATTCTACGTGTATTTGAAATGGAGTACTTTCCTTAGAAGAGACTAATCTGGCATAATACTCAATAATATTATTTAACAACTAAGCCCTATGCCATTTCCGTTCGCTATAAATTCCGTCCATTCATATGCAAACTATGTTCCCGAAAATTCTCGAAGAAGGTAGCAATTGTTCGTCGTAAAGTCAGGGATTATCGTTTGCAAGATCTCCATAATCGCGGGAGTTTCGAATCTGATCCCTTTTCTTTATACGTATCCCCATTCTATCTCGATCCATTTCCTTGATCTTCACTTATCTATTTCTAACTCTTGCTTGAACAGAGACAGTTCGTTTCTATTCCGATCCGTTTTCTCAATCTTCGCTTATCTACAGTTAACTTTCGCCTTAACGTCTCCACAAGATCAGGCTGAGGTGATCCAATGCACTTTTCGAGGTTACCACTTAACCCAACTTTTCTAATCCGACAAACGAGCGGGAAATACAACGAGGTCTGTGTATCGACGTAATCGCACCTACGACGCGGCTTTAAGGAAATTATTAGTAATTTAGTTAGTAATTTAGTAGTAAGTACTAAATAAGTATTAACCCTTTACGCTCGACGATTTTTTGGCTAAAGAAGGGTACGAGTAAAGCTGATGATATTTCTTGAGCAGTAAGTAAGAAATCGTATAATAATTAACACGTAGAATTATTTAATTTAGATACCTCACACACTGTTACGTTATTTTAAATTTGATATATTAATTAATATGGAGCTTCGAAATTTTATCAAATGGCGACTGAAGAGCACCTCTCGAGTGCAAAGGGTTAACTAGTAATTTATTAGTAGAATCTATAGAACTGTTTCAAAAGCATATAAATTATCAATTATTTAGCACAAAAATTATACAGCGGGAGAAACTTTGCAAGGAATCTTCATATGTACGTGTATGATTTTGATTATAATGGAAACAAAGCTATGCGAAAGTTGTTATAGCTTGCTGTTGTGGAAGTAAACTGTGTGTCTAAATTCATTCTTATAAAACTCTTCTCTTTTATTTTAATTATGTAAGAAGTATGGTAAGGGTGATATGAAAGAACGCGGGTTAAAAACTTGAAAGCGTCAATTCTCGAAAAAGGTTTATTTCATACCGTGGCCTTTGCTTAACACGTTAAGTGCCACGCTGATCCCCAGGTACCGGCGTTAGACTTTCTGTTCGGGCCCCGACCGATCCTCAGGGATTGGCCCAGACTAGGACCAAAAGGTGCTAGCTTTTGGTGTTAAATTCTTCGCCATCTTTGGACCTAACCTTTCGGAATTCTTGTTATAACAATTGATAAAGTATCTCCGAGTTTTACGAACACTTCGTCCGCCACTAATGGCCCACTTGACGCTCGAGTTTGGGCCTGAACGGAACGGCAAGCAAAACGAGCTAGGCACGTGTCAACTGCTTCAATGTCTCTAAAACTACTAACTACTAAGAACTACTGATGACTCCTCACGTGTGGAGGTTTCGCCTTTCCGGACTTTCACTCTCGATTGTTTATAGAACGATCGAGAGTTTATGCAATAGATATAGATTTATCTCGATCTGTTTGTCAGCGGTCGATGAGGCCCGTCTGTCAGCGACTAGCAAGATAGGTTCGTCAGATATTTTCTTACAGTGCATACGTAACGAATAATGTACGAGCTCTTAAAATTTAACATTTTCTTTCTAAAGCATTCCATATGTAGTTCCTTGAAAATGTACATTTATTAACCCTTTGCACTTGAAAGGCGCCTCTCAGTCGCCATTTAATCAGATTCTAAAGATGGATGTTAATTCATATATTAACGATGCATGGAACATCGAAACAAAATAATTTTATACGATTTCTTATTTGCCGTTTTAAAAATATCGTCGACTTTATGCAAGAAAGTCTTCGAATTACTATTTTTCTGTAACGAAAAAGTCGCCGAGTGCAAAGGGTTAATAGTCTTGCAACGTAATAATGACTAACCCTTGTATATTAAAATATATGATAATAATAATAGTAACGATGATAATAATAATAATAATGAAAGTAACGATGATGATATTCACAAATAGAACAATGAAACACAATAGATCTGACCTAACACTAATAGACAAACAAATTAAAATAATTTATACTCCAGATTAGCCGCAGAGAAAAAATCAGAAAGTATACACTATTATGAACAGAAGTAGAGCAACTTTGGGAAATGGAGACTGTATATGTATATCGTTCCAATTATAGTCTCAACAGCTGGAATTGTGCCACATACGCTGCATGAGAGCCTAAATAAGTTACAAATCAGCCCACATACGTACACGTACTTAACACATGCCATATTGTACGTAAGCTCACTAACGTTGACACGAATAGCAATAAAATATAAATTGCACGTATAGATAATAAAAAGGTAAATAGATCCGTGGGTCAGTACACCCAGATACAATCTGAGAGGATAATAAAATAGTAACAATGATGACAATATTAATAATAATGATACCGATAATAATAATCACAATAATAATAAAATGGAAAAGAAGAAATGACAATTCAAGAATTGATATCAAAATGATTCTTTTATTTCACGTTACGAATAAAATTCCACGAAGAATTTTGTGACAAATTGTGGTTAATCGTTCTTCAATCTCGCAGAGAAGAATGGTACGAAATATAATCTCTACTTTTATATTTATGGTTTACGTCAAGCTCAACTACAGCTTAGTTTTACCTCTGGTGCATTTTCTACTTAAGTTAACATCTCGAAACGGCAATGCATGTGGTACTCCGACTTATCTTCCTGATCTGTGGATGCCTCCTTTGGTATGTGTGCCATATGTCACCATTTCTTACGAGTAATTAAATCTTCATATTTTCTCTACATTACACAACTACGTCAAGCAAGGGATTGAATTTTTGCAAGTACCCATTTGAATTATGTCGACCATTTTATACGCAATTTCGAAACTTTTACGTTCTCACGTGAAACCTTATATACATTATTTCTAAAACATCGAGAATATGAATAGTAATGAAAATTTCAATCTAATTTTTAGAGCATTTCTAACAAAAACTTGCCGAGTAAGTTATTAAGAAATTATTTCCATAAAAATATATTTCGATGTATTTTATGACATTTCTTTAAATTTATGGACGAGTGTCGGAATTATCGATCTCGTGGTTCACCCTGGTGTGATTTAAGTCTTTGTTTGATCGCTTTCCGGTACATCTGCTTCTTACTCACAGTTATACGGGTTGGTTCCGTTATCTAACGGCCAGGTAACAACTATCGGCGTAAATGACTTTTTGTGAAACTGACTAAAAGCTGATAGGTATTTTTATGATCACGTGTATATTTCTGTACGAATTTAGTTATAATCTATGTCGTTTCATGTTGAATGGTGAATAATATATATTTCATGTAATTAGAATATAGTTCAGAGCAGAAGAATATATGTGCCTGAGATTATGAAAATGGTCTAAGTCACTTATATTTGCTTCTAAAATATTAAAAGCTTCGATCTTTAAATACGTCATAAATTATAAAATTAATTGCGATAAAACTCAAACTATAACTAAAAACTCAATCTAGCGATTCAATTCTTCACTATTTTATAGAAAATAAATATATTTTATCGTAATATAAATGAATGCAACACGAAATAAATAATAAAATCGTTCCTCTTAAGTCGATGACTTAGACCACTTTCATAATTATAGGCACATATATTTTATATAATTAGAATATAGAATAGAGCAGTAGAACATACATTTTATGTAATTAGAATGTAGAATAGGTAATAGTAAAATATAGATTTCGTGTAACATATAGAGTACATACGTATAAGTAGAATACGTACTTTATGTAACTAAAATATAGAATAAGTAACAGTAAAAAAAAAAAAAAGGTATGAGTAGAATATACATTTTATATAATTAGAATATAGTATAAGTAATAGTAAAATATAGATTTCGTGTAAAATATAAAATATATACTTAGCAATAGAATATAAATTTTACTATAGAATATAGAAAAAATAAAAGTATACAGCTTTAGTAGAACACATGCAGAATAAGCAATGATAGAATATACAGAAATTTTATATAAAATATAGAGAGAGTAGGAGAGAAATATAAGCCTTATATAGATTACAAAATAAATTAGAGTCCAGTATGAATTTTATGTACAATATAGAATAAAATAGATTTTAAAGTATAGATTATTTTATGCAACAGAGAATAAATAAGAATAAAATATAGATTTTATGCAGAATATAGAACAAATAAGAATGCAACATAGGATTCACAACAGATAAATAAGAGTAAAATGGAAATTTTGTGTAAAATTTTAAGTATACAGCAATAGAATATAGAATAAAAAATAGTGCGTTTTCCAATTTAATTCTTCTGAATTTTTTTTTTTTTTTTGTTAAATAATTCCCAAAATAATGTAATTCTCTTTTTTTATTTATGGCTTTTCATTCAATGCATTAATTAAATATTTTTGTCACTGCTTGTTATGTATATATTACTCTAATCGCAGAAGCGAACGAATGACATTAAATATTAACAATGCTGTGAGAAGTAAGTTCTGGAATAAAATGGTCTTGCAATCAATTCTTTGAAAATGAAATTCGACCATTGACGTTTACCTTTTAACGTCGTGAATAAAAAAGAAAAAAACAGAAAGTAGATTTTGCAAAAAAAATATCGAAAACGTTAGAGATTAAAAACTGTAACATTGGAAAAGGTTGGCAATCGATTGCAATATATGCGTTTCTGAATGCAATAGTTCAAAAGCGATATTTTGGTACACTTTACTTTGTACAAAAGCAATACAAACATTTTTTATTTAGTGACCATTTTATATCCGAGTCCCATCTTTTTAGAAATTTCTGTTTTTAACAATTCTTTTAAAAAGAGATTTCTTACAACTACATTTAAAAAATGAAAATGTTTTGAATGAAGTTAATCGATAATTTCTGCTCTAGATTGTGCTATTAATATTAAATTAATTTAAAATTGAAGTAATATAAATATTATAGCTAATAAGTTATTTTAATTACATTATTTTCCACTTCAATTTGAAGTATTGAAAGGTTTCATTAAATATATAAATAATATACTAAATATTAGTCCCAATAACAATTTTGCTTCTTACATAAAATGTAAAATTTGAAATTAATAAAATTTATAAGATTATAGTATAGTTTTAATTAAATCAAAAAAATAATTTTAGATTGAAGTATACGTAATAAAATTTCATAAACTTTGTTCTAATTTCATGTTTGATAAAGGAATGATCTCCGAAAGAATATCGAAATCGAATTCGCAAAAAATGTAATTACATGTCCTTCTAACAATAAATAAAGATTAAATGCACACCTAAATGTTCATAACTAATATAATGTAGTCAAGTTACTTATACCGTAAATTATATAAACGACCTACCTCTAGAAGATTGCATAAGAAGTACCCTAACGAGCTAACTATTGATAACACATCACATAGGTACTACTAGTAAGCAAATGCAATTAGGACATAATATAAGGAGCAAATACCTACGTTTTATGTTAAACTCAATCCAAGAATTTACTGAACATTTTATTTAAACAAGTGGTAAATAAAAAGATAAAAATAAAATTTCATGTTCGACGATAAAATCTAGAATACGAATTCTTTCATTTCATTTTATTTTTTAAATGTAAAGTATAAACAGTGAAATGAAAAAAATCGATGAAATGTTAGTTTTATTTATAGACTTCTGATTTCGATTTAGCGGGTTTTGTTTTCATTTTGGAATTGTTTTCGGGGGTAAGAAAAATATGTGGAAGCGTTTTTAGTCCTGTAGAAAGCGATCTTAAGCTGCCAATCAGTAATACGCTTCCGTGCCAAGAAACACAATGAAGTTATTGTACCAGTGTCGTTTCTGCAACTTTTTCTCACAATGTATTGTTTACAGACATATCCTTGTCTCCATTGCTATAAAATGCACTTAATGCTTATACATTTAATATTTATCGAATATTAAGTTAATTTAATACTAAAATGAAATATTTTGCAAATTATATAGTAAATTAAATACTAACATATATTGCATATTAAGAATATTTTATATTTAAACTGTAATTTTAATAGTATTTAAAACTTTTTATTATGTAAACAGACATTTTAAAGCTATTTGAAGATATTTTAAATTATTATGAAAATATCAAGTATAATATATATTTTATAAAATAATGAAATAATTTTGAATTTTATTTAGTTTTAAAATTACTATTTAAATATAAAATAGTTTTTAATATTAAATACTAATTAATAGAATTTTACTCTATATTTTAACTGTTTCCTGTTTTATGTGTACCACGTAAATGCAAAACTGTAATATTATTACTGTAATATTGCAGTAGGTATGGCACAGCGCTGTACATTCCACAAACCTACATTAATAGCTACAATTAAAACCCCTGTACAATTTTAATTACTTATAAATGCTATTTAAACGACGGTAAAAGAATTTTAAGCACGTGTAATACAAACTGATATATTTAATCTCCTCTGAATGTATGTTCCTTTTCGTTCTTCGTTACCTTATTGTTTTGCAAAATCATTTTCGCGACATAAACATTTAAACATTTACCTATATCTGACATCACATTCACTGTTCACTTACCACGCATTTACTATCCATATAACATTAACCCTTTGCACTCGAGAGGCGACCCTCAGTCGCCATTTAATCAAATTCTAAAGATCGATATTAATTAATATATCACATTTAAAGTTACCCAATGATGCATGGAATGTCGAAATAAAATAACTCTACGTCTTAGTTTGTATACGATTTCTTATTTACCGTTTTAAAAATATCGTCAACTTTATGACAGAAAATCTTCGAATTACTATTTTTTTATAACGAAAAAATAATAAAATAGAACTAAATAAATAAAATCTGATCTATGAAGGAACAAAAAATTGCAAAATAATTCTTACTACTTAAAATTCACAATATTTTCTAAACTATATAACAGAAGCTTGTTCCGCCCTTTCGAAACTCGCGTATATACAACTTAAACAATCGTATATTAACTAGACAAATTTTACTGTGCTTCTTAACAGAGATAGATAGCGGTGCAGTAACTATAGTCAAAGCATAGAAACACGTGTACGCTCGTGCACATAAATCTATGGGTTATCGCCTGTGAATAGGTTAACAAGACCTTAATATAATGGCGTTAACAGTAACCTTTATAACACGAGCAATAACAATGATAATACGAGTCGCATCACTGATAGCAGGAGCGGTAACAGTAATTATGCGCTAGGAAACGTTGGATGTAACAATTATCCACATTGTAGCTATGCTCCACCACTTTCAGAGGAAGTCACCGTGTGTACCTACATGATTACATTTGGGAGAGAAATATGTTAAGCAGAGCTTTCTTCGGCTGACTTTTCCTTTTGTAGTGATATTTGCAAGCATTACATTTTGTAGTTAGACAATAACTCCTGATGTACATTATAATTATAATTATAATTATTTCTGTCGAGATACTGACACTTTGTGACTGACTACTGATATACTCCAGTTCTTATGTTTGAACGTCATTCTGGACTAGTCATGATTATTGTATATTATCATATTTATTATTCGATATATGCGATAAGTATCATTTCAAGTCACAATGTGCACATAAAGTATATTAAAATTTATATCAATGATTTAAAAATTCTACTTGATTTTGGCTTGAAATTGTAAATTAGCATGATGTCAATATTATATGTGTGATGAAATTATTTCTTATAAAATATTAACACGAGTCAAAATGACTGTTTCTGGGTATTTTATTTTTGCAATTCATGTTGATTATTTATTTATCATTATTGTATATATCCGCCGTTCCTTTCAAAATATTAATGTTAAACTAAAATTATTTCTCTCGAAGTATCAATACTGAAATTATTAAACTAATCAAAATGACTGGTAGCAGATATTTATCTGTACAATTACCGAAAGCATGCAATCACTATTGACAAAATTCATATCTATTACAACATGTAATTAGTCAATAAACTCAGGCAAAAAATAAATTATATTCTATCAATAATTGTCGAAAAATTCAAAATATAACGATATAGCTATAAACACGTTATAAATTTCGGTGGTTCACCTCTGTCAAAATGTTAATATCAATAACAAAATTAAAATTCCTTTGAAATATCTTTTCTAGTCACTTGTTATCCTTCAATTTCTTTTACATGCGGTACTAATAGAATACACTTTTTTGGAGAAATATTTTGTGGTAATGTAAAGAATTTGTAACATGTTTTGTTTCAAAATGAGGCGGTATAATTTATATATAATATGTAATATATAATATAATAATATATTATTATATAAAGTATACTTTTAACGAGTTTCTGATGAATGATACGAAGCAAACTCTTACAACGAAGAAAATAAATATTTTATTATTAAATATACAACTCATATTTATATATTTAAAAACATGAATTAACGAAGTAATTTAAATTATAAAAATATCCCAGGAAACGTCGGATAACTTCCGTCATTCTATTTCCTGTTATTATAAACCCGTCTACCGAAATAAAGTTTATTTTTTCGTTATGTCTCTATAAACTAAACTTTTGATGTACGCCATAATTTCCGCAATACCGATATATGTGAAGCTTTTATGACAACGACAATTTCGCTATCAAAACACAGTGCTTAAGTGAAAACAGGGGAAGCAAAAATGGTAATTAAAATTCAAATGAACAACTATTAAGAATGAGAGATACGAATACAAATAACGTACAATTTACAGTCTGTACATCGTACGTATTAAAATTATTTGCTATAATATTTTATTTTTTTGGCTTCAGTATGTGGATCATGAGAGACGCCATATCGAAAATATAGTATTTCTGAGATATTTTTGAGTCGTTATTTGACGGTCCCTGCCCATGAAAAAATATAATAAAGGAATCAAGCCAGTCGCACTACTAGCTTTCATTTTCCTCTTTTTCCTGGACCGTTGTTCATTTGGAGGAAACCCTTCATATTTAAGCTCAATGAAGCGTACTAATAGAAATACCGCGTGACATGTTTCCTCTAACGCAATAGAAAAACTGAATCCGTCGATTTAACGCCATCGCTACTATTCCGAACAAAGGCATGCCAGCGTACTTTTCCTGATATTTCGTCTGGGGATTATTAGGTTTTTCGATGTCGGATTCGTGGTATAATTAATATCTCTCACAGTATCACAAAGAGAGTTTAACAAAAAATTGACAAGAATTGAATTTTTCGTTATCCTATAATTAATTATTTCGTTTTTCAAAAATTAGTCTCACTTCGTAACAATGATAAATTTATTCAGAGATCAATTATTTCTTTATCAAATATTGATAACTCGAAACCGAGAATAACAATGTTTACATTGGTAAAATATTTTCTTTCTTTTTTAATACTGCATAAACATCGTTCAGAAACGTAATAGTTGTTTAGGATTAAGGATATCAGAAACGTAATAGTTGTTTAGGATTAAGGATATCAGAAACGTAATAGTTGTTTAGGATTAAGGATATCAGAAACGTAATAGTTGTTTGGGATATCACAGGTTGTCCCATCCTGGGACAAACCCCAGACCTAGAAGACCCGTTACGATCTTACGGTCAAGATCAGTGTTTCCTATTTTTCCATTTACAATATACCTTTGTAAACTGTTCTTTATTTCCTCGGGTCACCGGACACGAGGCATTCTTTAGTCACTAATTTCAGAAACCAGGCAACAGCACTTAGGATTTGGCTGACAATAGGCCTGTAAAAGAAAGGACCAGGCCATGTGCGATGTCACGACTTTCGAAGCCATAAACTAACGGTCACCTCTCAAGAAGGTTCATGAATGTGCGGGTGACCCGCCAACAACCCGACTCTGAGGGAGAGATTTCCTCCACCAGTGACCTTGTCGTGGAAGACATTCCTTCCCTCTTCGGGGGCAAATGATTCGCGGGCCGAGGACCAACCATTGGTCCTAACATCCGTTAATCAGGAAATCGATTTTCCTTTAGCAATCCTTGGCTTCGGAAGATCGTGCATACATCTCCATCACACATTCAGTTAATCATAAACAGTCAAACAGTCAAGTCAGTCCCGCACAGTCATATACAATCACACACAATCAGTCATTCATGCACACTCGTATACAAGCAGTCAAACACGATACAAGCCTTTGTGGATAATCATTCCTGTGGAGTGATTACTCGCTACAAAATCAAATCGGCCATAATCAACTCAAGATCGTGTGGCACCGTCTAACTATTGAAACAACGACCTCGAAGCCTACCGAAACAGTTGGTGAATTCGAGCGAATCAACGACACACGATGGCCTTACGCTCCAACACTCGTACCCGCCACAACGATGTTAGAGCACAACAGATTGGCTCCATAACAATAGTATTATATTACTAGTAGTAAATGCATATGTATTGCACAAAACAAATTTTCAAATTCGATTTTCTCAAAAACCAAATTCCAAAAGAAAAAGAATTATTCTATATTTTCTTCTCATATTTTTATGAAAATCCACCTGGTGTACGGTTACATATGGTACATATCATACAATTTGGAACACTCTGTATATACAATAAGACACATAAATGAGCCGTTCACTGGACAAATTGATTAATTCCATAAAACAAAAAAAACGCAATGCAATGAAATAATGTATCTTCTTTTTTAAATTTCCTTTATAATTTAAATCGAAATAAACATTGTAGAATGCATAAATAAAAATGTAACTTTCATCTAACGCTATGTAAAATTTATAAGAAAAAAAAGCCAAAGGGTAATCGTTAGTAATGTTACCATTTTTATGTTACTGGAAGAGTTAATCGACTTGGCAAGTGAAAAAAGTAATAAATTTTAATTTTACTAAATTTTACTTAAATTCTGATTAAACGGCACTGAAAAATTCACTGTTATTATTCATGGCTTGCTAGTGCATCTGAGTTGCATTATTGCAACGGTTTACATTAGAGTACGGAATTAATCAAAGTAACCTCTGAAATAAATTATTTATTATTCAATGGGCAAAAAATTTTTATCGTTTAATGGTGCTAATCTTAATTATCAGGGAGAGGTATTATAAATATAAAAAGTTATGACTATAC
This sequence comes from Eufriesea mexicana, assembly GCF_001483705.2. NCBI lineage: Eukaryota > Metazoa > Arthropoda > Insecta > Hymenoptera > Apidae > Eufriesea > Eufriesea mexicana. The sequence continues at coordinate 16,541 of NW_016918071.1, forward strand.
CAAATGCTTTGACACTTAAATATAAGATTTTGCAAAAAGTGGAGTTAATCGATTTATGCAGTGAACGGCTCAAATATTCATCTCCATCCTATTGTACATTTTAGAAAATCCAAAGAACTTTTGAAACCTGTTATAATATTAATTTCACCAACGTAATTGCATATGTTCAGCAACTCCGGAAACAAAAATTTGAAGCCAGTGAAAATCTACCGATTTTCGAATTCCTCTGTTAAACACATCGCCATAACTTCGTTTCTGATGTTAATTTCGCAACACGTACCGTTATTGTTTGCATTCTACGCGAAGTTCTTGCGGGTATTTGAACCGGAAGAAAAAACGAGGTCAACCTTATGTCAAGTGAATAATAAAGGAAGGGTCGGAAATGAGGTAGTGGCATAAATTTTGTATATTTTTCGTCCCTATTTCTCCCTTTCCCTTTCTTTCTCTACGATGCAATCCATTAAATAATATCAGGTAAAAGATAACAATGGAACGAGAATGCCATATCGAATCTCTCGATATTTACCTTCCAATCGATATTTGTAAAATGCATAACTTTTGTTGCAAATAAAAACGACTGCGAATCTGATCCGGCCAGTTTGCGCTGTTCGGTTGCGTTTATGTTCATAGACACTGCTGATGCCGAAATTGTAATAGCTTCGTTGATATATTTATACTGAGATATAGTTGTGGAAAAATGAGCATAAACATTTGCATAGAAAGGCGAACAGTCAGCGAGTTGAGAATTATAAATGGATCGAATAACAACGTGCAGCATTTGAAACGTCGAATGAGTTAATGATGTGCACACTGCTGCATTCATTTTGGATATTTTGTTTCCATTATTCTACGCACTTTATATATACTTGTTTGTCTACACAATGTTTTTCCAAATGAAATATGTAACGTCTTGAGAAAGAATTTACTGAAAAGCTGGAAATATTGTGACGTGAAATGTGCACGTGTGGAGTAGTAAAAAGTATTTTTTACATGCATAAACTTTCAAAGCAGGGACGTTACGAGAAATTGGAGAAAGGTGAAAGATTTCATCGTTAATTACTGGACTGGTACGTCATCGTCGTACACAATATGTATTTTTTTAAATAAATATTATATTAAGAGTTTTGCTGCAGTAAAATATTAATATCAGTTATCATTGATACCACCTCAACTACTATGATGACCATCTTCAAGATTACTCTCTGTATTACCTACTAATCAAATGTGTGGAGTAAATAACCATTACTTCTTTTTATTACTCTGATTAAGTTCTATTAAAATATTAACGATTTTTTCGTTACAGAAATGCGAAGTAATTCGAGAACTCTCTGTATGCCATGAAGTCGACGATATTTTTAAAGCGGTAAATAAAAAGTCGTATGCAAATTAGAACGTAGGATTATTTTACTTCGACATTCCACGCACCGTTTGGTAATTTTAAATTTGATATATTAATTAAATTAGTCAAATCCTTAGAATCTGATTAAATGGCGACTGAGGGGGTGCCCCTCGTGCAAGGGGTTAATTATCAACGTTAGTAATCGAACAAAAATCTATTTGTTATTAATATCTAAACAAATTGTAACAAAATGATCACATAAGAGAACGAATAATAATTAAGATCGAAATCTTGTATGTGTAAGAAACAATAAGAAAATATTCGACGGATTACTAAAATCTGCAGCATTATTGACAAGTTGTTATCGCTATGTTTCAAGTATCATTGATAGTCGAGCATAGTGTTTCCTTGTTTCGCTTCAGGCTTCTTTTCCATCTGTTTTCCCAAGAGTTTTTCGCTCTTTCGCACGCGTTTTCGCCTAGTTCTATTAAAACGTACCGTGAACCGTCGATACGATCCGTTCGAGTTTTCCTCTTCGAAACTTCTTTATACGTTTTCTTGGCTGAAAGTTCTTGACTGTGCCGACCTCAGTTCTTTCTGGTGTACTGTAACTTGCAGCGTTACGACGTTCCTGCATCGTTTCCCCTTTCGATGTCGTTCTCTGTCATTTGCCTCTTCCAGTATTCTGACAGCGACTCAAGTGTTTCCTTAATCTTTCACGCGAAACGGATGTTGGTCGTCTCTTGAGAACCGTTTACTTTCTACCTATTCAACGCTTCTCGTCCACCTCTATCGTAATTATTTCGATCTCTCGTGTGAGAAATTTTTTAGTATTTTTCCACCTGTGAGAAGTTGCTATTCGAATCGTTGTTTCGAATTGACGGAAAATATATTCCTTTTGAGGCATATTTACGCGACGATACACAATATTGTTCCTGTTATTTTATTGAAATTGTAATTATTTCAATATTTTGCACGAGGAAGAAATTTTCGAAACATAATAATATTTGTAATATTTTATTTCATTGAATTTGACTCTTATTTATATAAAACACATTATTTTCTGGAATTTATTGATTGAATGAATGTATTCTGTGACAATAAAAGATAAATAATCGTATGAATTATACATTTTATGATTAAAATTTGTCAGTATGTTTTCTTTTTATTTACCTTTCACCTTATAATGCCTACTAATTTTATTATTGCAATTTGCTAAAATAAACGCACAATATTCTTTATCGAACTATATATTTTTTCAGTCCTTTATTAATGTAGGAAGTTTATATATTTGTTATAAAAAACAAATTGTATTCAATTAACTCCATCTTTGTAAAATAATAATTCATCATTTCTAGCATTTATAGCAATAGACGTTATGCAAAGGCATTTTCAAACAGAAATGATAAAATTTAGTTATAATATAGTATAATAAATGATGTTATTCGACTTTATTGTCGGTTTATGTTACTTTATGTAAAGTTAAAATTATCGTGTTCAAAATAAAAATTTATAAATTTGATGTATTATACCTTATACAGCATAAATAAATTTTCAGAGCTTCTAATCTAACCTAATCTAAACATCATTTAAATTTTCTGCAACTAATATGTAATTCTTATATTAAATTAGCATCATATTTACATAATAGAAATCTCACTATTTAATGCAGTAAATCAAATAAAGAAATGTTCAAAAATTGTAAAAATATTTTATTCCAACTTAACGTAAGATCAATTTTCTCTGTTAAATCAACACTATTTACGTGAAATAAGAGTTTATCATTTCTGATATTTACAGTAATAAATGTAATGTGTAAAAATTCTAAAGAAATTATAGAAATGACTATATTCAAGTTCATTCTCAGATTTCTCTCAAACCCTAATATAGATATCAAATTATTTTATCTCAAGTTTTATCTACGACATTCGTTCAATATATTTATAACAATGTAATTATCCAAAGATACAATGAATTTGGAAAATTAATTTACGCGTAAGTTTCATTCTCGTTGCATATTAAAAATTGAAATTTGTTAAGGCGAAAATGAAGGCGGGTGAAATGAAGAAGAAAAAAAAAATGGTGGACTAAGCTAAAAAGAACAAATGGACACTGTGAAGTTTATTGGGAAAGAAATGAAATTTTCTGACTGTGAGTTTAATACCCGTTCCCAACGCTTAGACCGCATAATTCTGCCTAAAGAACTTAAAGTTCACATGCAACTACAGTCAGCGCACATTTCTTCTCGCTGGAGGAGATTCTTTCAGAGTTGGATTCAAGATCCAAACGCTGTTGTTTCTTCTTCCTTTTTGCACCGTTAAAATTGAATTCTAACTTTTCTCAAGTAATTAAGACATTTTTTTTTAGATCACGATCCAAATGAGGTTAATAGCGTAATTAAAATTGCGAATACTGATCGCAATCGAGAGAGGTGTTCGAGATACATAACAAAATTGCTCATCTGGTGTTTCAAAAACATTTGGAAATACTTAATATAAACTGTTATTTGAGTAAAATAAACAAACCTGAAATGAACGATATATTGTATCATTTATTTATTTTACTTATCTAATTATAACATAAATTAATTGATTTCGTTTGACTCTCTGTATCTTTTTTAGTTATTTATTAATTTATTCTCGTTAATATAAATTTGTTAACTTTGTAGAAATAATTAAATATAAATTGCGTAATTTAATTGAAAAATGGAATAAAATTAAATAAATATTTATTTGTTTCTTTGAGCTGAAACATCTCATGTAAACAGTTGAAGGGTAGAATAATATTCTGCACAAAATAGCTTCTAATAAAACAAATATAACTTTTTAAATTAATTTGTTTGATTATTTTTATTCATTATAGTAATTTAACTGTATCGTTTGCTGTAACTTGGGTAAATTATATTGTTTCAGTACCTCTATAAGGCGCTACAACAATTCTATTATATATTGCATATAGATTACTGATTGTTTAATTCTTCTGGTAGGCACTATAAATTTTTAATGTCTTATTCCTTCATTTTTCACCACCTTATATATAAATATTAAATAGATAATACATTTAGTTGTTAACATAATACTCGTAGTACCATAAAACCTAAATATAATCAAAAACAAAATTTTTTACTAAAAATGGAATTTAAAATTATGTTTAACTTTTATTTTCTCCAGCAATCTTTTATGGGTTTACAACAGTAATTCTCATAAGTCATTTTGTTATGATCCAAACTGCTAATTTATGATATATTTCACATAAAATAACACCCAGTTTATGTATTATATTCAGAATCAAAATTAGGAAATGGCGTAATTTAAATAAAAATTATTACCAGCAATGATTTAAGACAGATAAATTTACTAGAATTTAAATTTTATATCTACAAAGATATACAGTACAGTCAATTATATGTATAAAATTATTATGCGTACTACATACGAGCATTAGCGTAAGACCTCAGAGGCATTTTCAAAATATCAATTAAGAGCAATTAGGAATTACTAAATGGAAGCAGAAAATCGGTATTTCTGTACCATATAAGCGGCTAAGATCTAGCGTGTGCACCCTCGATAGATGCGTAATATACCTTTGACAGGCGGTACAAGCAATTCGTAGACACGAGAGTGTCTTTCCCTTATATCTAGTCTTTCTGTTTACCTGTACCACCATCTAGCTAAATTATCTAGGACGACTAAGATGAATTAGTTCCACAGATTGCCTACTCCTACTTTATAAACAGATATTCTACTGCAAAGCATTACAAGTAATCAAGTCCCTATTTATCTGTTCATAATATTCTTTGAAAATATATGCAAAGTGGACTAAAGCATCGTTCATACCAAACAGAATGGATGTTTGTTTGTCCATTTTAGAGAAGAGCAGCCGGAATCATGTCAAAACATGCAGGCATATTCAATCGAAGGGGCACTACTAAACTAGCTATGTTTCCGACAATTTTCGATATTTTTTCATGAAAAAAATATTGTATGCTCCTTAAATATAGGTTAAAACGATGCTATAAATCCTAACGCAATAATATCTTTATGGTTCTTAAAAAAAAAATCCCAAATAGCACTTAAAAATTGACCATAATGGAGTTGCAGGTATCTAAATTGATAAGAAATGTGGAAAATCTTGAAATTACTTTTCCCGAAATTATGTTTCTGAAATTAATCTCTATGCAAATTCAAGACCTATTTGATTAATTGGATTCGAAATTAGGATGTTTCAGCACGTGTAGCGCTACAGTTTATACCAAAATTTATACCAAAAGTTTATACCAAAATTGAAACAATCTTTGAACTTTTGAGCACAGAAAAGAATAAACAGCTTAAGAGAATAAATAATTCAACTACGAACAACCAATTTTTTTTTTAATCATCGTTTTTCATTCTAATTACTGCTAAGTCAAACTCGTTCATCTTAGTTTCTTATTTATGATGAATAAAAAGCATCTCTAAAATTAAATCAGTATTATTAATCTCCCAATTTTGTTTATTACAAAAGAGTCAACAATTTAACTTCAAAATGTAGATATCTTTTAATTATCGTCTGACTATATCAGAGCTACAATCAAAGTCAGAGTAATTAGAAATCTTCTTAGTTTCTTCATTTAAAAAACAGGTAGTTTGGTTAATATCGTAAGAACCGTGAAAACATTTTTCATCAACGAGTGCACTCGAAGCTGTACACTACTGTCAGTTTTAATCATTTCTCGTTAAAATAATGAGTAAATGTTACTGAAACATGGACAGATACATACACGAAATATCAGCAAAGAAGATTGTATAGTTTCTGTAGAAAAACACGTCAAATAGGCCCAAGAAAACGCGTTTGATGGTGAAATAACGACTTGCATAACGAGTTGCACATAAAACCTGCAGCCATAGAATGTAAAAGTGATATATAAAGCTATCAATCAAGAAGACTACTGTCCAGAACTATATTCGAATGGCACACAGTGAGTCACAAAAGTGTTCGTGCCCTTCCAATTGTCGATTTCGAACAGTCACTATTTTTTCCACGAGTTTCGAAATTTTTATCAATGGAAATATCTGTCATATCAACGAAGCCTCCTATTGACATAGACTTTATTCATATATTTCATATTTATAAACAACTATCGAATGCGACATAAAGAAGAATTGAAGTAAATCTGCACAGAATTAATCTCACGGTAGTATTTGTGCCTGCGAAATTTACCATGCGTTGGAATTGAAATATTTCTAACGTTGGTTTCCTTTGGCTTTTAATTTTCTTCGGTACAGGTTCACTTTCACTCACCTCTTACAGTATGTCTTGTCATTGATGAAAATTTTGAAATTTGTCTTGTGAAAAAATAACAATTGTTTAAAGACGAAAATTTGGATGGTACAGATATGTCTATGACTTACTGTAGAAGTTCAATTTCCACGAAATTATTTCATGGGAAAGTAGCCTATTACCTGGTCTATAAAAGATATTACGAGTAATAAAAATATCGTGTCGCAAAAAATTAATCTATGAAGAGTATAGTAATAATAAATAATTAATCATTAATTTATAAAAAATAACGATTTATAAACATTAAATAACGAAGAAAATAGTTCATAGAAAATTTGCCTTGTGTTGGTCTATGAAAAGATATTATAATAATAAGAAAATTATTTTACAAAGAAATTAATCTACAAATTAATCTATGAAAAGTAACACAGGTTATAAAGAATAATTTCGTACTAAGTTAGTTTAGGAGTTAGTCTATAAAAGATACATAAACATCAATTGCGATCTAATACTATACGTAGAAACCAGAAGTATAATAAAGCATAACACTACGAAAAAGGCCTTTACTATGGGAGCTGTCTTTTTTCGGATGAATTTTAAGCTCCAGTATCGATACTGGCGATGTGACTTTTCCTCCCGCTAAAAATACAGCTTGATATTTTGACTGCAAGCGATTCATTCGTTACTTTATCAAAATTGTATACAGTATATACCAAGTATATACATAAATTGGATCGAATATGGATTCACTTTAGCTACTCTTGAATTTGCAAAGCTGCATACTCGGTTCCTTGTAACTATTGTTTTGTTTAAATACTCTCCCAAAGTCTAAACTTTTGTAACTTGTTTTTGCGCAATTAGGCTAAGCAAATTTTTAAAAATTTCGTTCTATCAAGAATCTATTTCTTCTTTATTGATCTAAGTAAGATATGAAGAAGAAACCTATGAAGAACAGAGAGATAGAGGGACAGAGACATTTTCACGTGGAAATTAATACACGTTCGAAGCATTTGAAAAACACCTCAATTATCTTTGCTGGTTCATCTGTGAAGTACACATGTAGAGGTGCCATAATATGTATACGTGATACGAGTATACTATAGAGTTTTCCTATCTATATCCTATATAGCTATAGATTAGGTTTGGGTTAGGATGCTACACTTTTGCGTCATTCTTTTATGTTCTTGTTTACCCTCACATTTCTTCGAATTTTCGTGATACCAAAAATCTGGTGTAATGAAAAGTTCCTTTATTTAATCTCACCAGTTTTACATACAATTAGAGTTCGAAAAGCGCAAAAAAATTCATAATGAATCATAGAAGTATACGTATTTTCCAATTACTTCAAATGATTGCTATTTTCCTAACGAACTTGTCTCAATAACGAACTATACTCGTCCTGCGGCTAAAATTATTCTTAACATGTCTCAATCTATGCAAGAATTGTAAAAATCTTAAAAATTACAATACTGTTGTTTTTGTAACAGATTGTGCATTCATAGCTCTCAACTAAAATGATTTTTCGATGCATAATTTCTTTTAATAAATTCGTGACGTAAGATGTTAGCTATGGACAAATAATTATTTCTGCTGCGTCTCGAACACTCCAAGGAGTCTCGCGGGGTTGCAAGGCCCGCTACACTAATACGATAGTGTTGAAGGGATGCGGCCTATTGTAGTTAGGTTAACCCTTAGTGGACGGGGCGGATTTGAGTAAACCATACCTTGGAGCCGAGTCGCTACTGCGATAGTCATTCAAAACTACCAGTCGCTCATTAAAACTACCTGCTTAAACGCGATTTTTGTTCATAGCGACGCTGACAATAAGGACATAAAACAGTCCATCAATTAACTAGGGACGTGAGGTTGTTTTCGTCGAACGCATATATATGCATTCCTCAGCCAAAATGATGGCTTCCACAAAACGCATGTATGTGATGCTCGTCCGCAAAGGGTTACGGCAGCCCTTGCAACCCTATTTAAACCTACTCTTTCCTATGCATGCTTTCTTTCTCGTTCACTCGTCTCCCTCGCGACTTAGCGAGGTGTTAGGTGTTATTCCAAACACTCAGATGCATTCCTAATTTTCGCTCCTTGTTCGCACTCGATACAGTCATAAATATCCCGTCCATACGATCCTTGCACGCGGTCACTCGTCCTTGCACGTGCACTCTATATGTCATCTTGAACATTCGGCTTGAACCCTGAGCTGCTGTTTATTGTCTATCATCAACTAAGTAGGTCCAAGTGTTCCTTTGCATTCACTCCCAACCCTAGCATTCCTACATATATACATTTTCTACAGTATAGAATTATTTCGATTTCCATTTATATCCATCATGCTGTAATTAATTATACATATTCACCCAATGAAAATCTATTTGTTAAACAACGTTTGCTTACTCGAATACGAGAAAGTTTAATGAAATATTTATTCGTAGTCAAGTCCTGCATAATACTTGTCATTGTTCCTCATAATTTCACGTGTATCTTGCTGACACGTTCAATATTGTGTCTCATTATGTTATTCAAGCATTATACTCACTGAACTATACGAAAGCATTTATAGTAGAATGTCCGTTTCAACAATTTTTAACAACATCGTGTAATGTATGCAACTCACACGTGTCTTGTTTCAGAACATCAAAAATTCTGTTCTTCAAACGGAATATTCTAAATTGAAAAATTAATTATGCAAAATTACAAACTCCATCTAACGATTCAACTTCTCCCTATTTTGCTAAAAATAGTTTCATTTTATCACAGTGTAAACGAATACAATACAAAATAGGCCACAAAATTATTTCTTACAGATTTTCGACGTGCAATGAGACCACCTGCGCAATTACCATCGCAATTGATCGATTGAGAAAATTCCTTGTACGCAAAAACACGAAACTGATCGTATCTTCATCCGCATATAAATTTACCCCTTTTTCCAAATTTAATTGCCAGGCATACAAAGTTAAAGACGCGATTAATTCTGCGAATAGATAAGGAGGAACAACTTCATTCGGACAGTTGATTCGTTTAATCAAAGTCCAAGTTATGATATTCTTGATTGCCTGCACGAATTAAGCGGCAGAAACAATGATATTTCAGTGGCTCACGTAGCCCGTAGGCGCGGCACTTTTATCGTCCTATTAAAAAGTTTTATCGCAACTGTGTTACTCGTTTTCGATGAAGGAAGGACCTTCAGCGTGAGAGAAACAACGTTTTCCGACCAGTGACGACGGAAGTTTCGTCGCTAACCGCACGAAATTCTGCTCCGCGTCGCGATTCATAAATCCCTCCCGTCCCCGTCACCCTGTTTGCAACATTTATTATGCTGCACGTCCATAACCTCTATACCGTTTTATTGCACGTACATGCAGCCGTTTTTATTACTGGATGCCTCTCTAATTCCACGGAACATCGGCACACCGGGATATTCCAAATTTCAGAATTGAGTATTGGATCGAAATAAGATTTTCGCCTATCCGCAGAGAAATAGAAACGGGAATAGAGGAAAGTGGTTGGGAATTTTTGGATATTTCCAATGGATTAGAAGAGTGGATTTTTTCGTGTAAAGTTCGACGGTTTACTAGTCCAGAGGTAAAAAGAGAAATAGCTTTTCAGCCATTTTTTCCGGAGGAATCATAAGAGTTTTCACTGCAGCGGTTTTGTCAGCATTGATATATATTGTGAGAATCTTCGGAATTCTTTTTCAACGAAAAATAATAACAGTTATAGAAGTTCAATAACTTCGATAATCATATGAGCCGTTCTCGGCACGAATTAAATAACTCCATAAAACAAAAAGTGGAGAAATGCAATGAAATAATGTATATTGTTTCTTAAAATTTCCTTTATAATTTAAATCGAAATAAATATTGTAGAATGCATAAATACAAATGTAACTTTCATCTAACGGTATATAAAATTGATAAGAAAAAATAGCCAAAAGGTAATCGGTAGTAATGTTACTATATTTATGTTACTGGAAGAGTTAATCGATTTGGCAAGAGAAAACAGTAATAAATTTAATTTTACTAAATTTTACATAAATTCTGATAAAACAGCACTAAAAATTCACCGTTATCATTCATGGCTTGCTAGTGCATTTGAGTTGCATTATTGCAACGATTTACATTAGAGTACGGAATTAATCAAAGTAACCTCTGAAATAAATTATTTATTATTCAGTGGCCAAAAAATTCTTGTCATTCAATGGTGTTAATCTTAATTATCAAGGAAAGTTATTATAAATATAAAAAGTTATGGCGATACCAAGTGCTTTGACATTAAATTTAAGATTTTTCAGACAGTGGAGTTAATCGATTTGTATAGTGAATGGCTCATATGTACATGGTCGTTCGAAATACATGCCTGGCATGTGACGTGGTTGCGACCCTTCCGGTTATTTAAAATAGACAAATTAAGAAGCATTCTTTTCAATAAGGATACAGTTATAGTCGAAATTAGGAAATATATAAAATCTCCAGATATAGAAAATGGGTGTACTTTAAAGTTGAGATGTCGATTTTATTTAATTTCTCGTCACTTGAACCTTAAATAATAATAGTAATTTCTTTGTTTTCATATTGGATTTCAATTATCCTTCGCCTCGCGATAAAAGAACATCTGCTGGGGATGCTGTCCAAATTTGAAATCATCCACAAATTGATTTTAAATCATCTATCCGTTTAAATCATAATATGTAGAGAATGGAACAGATAATGGAATAAATTCATATATCAACCTGAAATTTTTAGGTGCCAAATGATGCGAAAGGACTAACATTTTAGATTATAAAATTTTATAGGAGTAAATTCATAAAGGGAATTATGAAAGGAGTATTACCTCTTTTCTGTCAGTTTTTTCTTCTCTCTCTTAACGGGAATGGCATTAATTTTTTGATATTCATAAGATGTCGTTAAACCTAATAATTTTTACTGAAGTAATTTTTTTTCATTCGCATAATTAAGCAATTATATAGTGTAAATGTTGTATAATAGATTAAATACCTATATATTATTTTCGAATCTAAAATAAATTCTAGGTTATTCGTACCTCTTCAAATTGTGTATTAAACATTTAACTCACGATCATCTTCAAACCTCGACTCACGATATCTTCGCTCTTTAATAACTGTGTTCTACCGAAATAACTAGTTGCTCTTCATTAATTTGACGTTCATTGTACCATCGAATCGACCAGCTCTGCTATGTATCGGTCCCAATCCGGATATGATTGCGATATATCGATACCAATCGCCTACCCTCCCCAGCCAAAGACGTGTCCGAGAGTACATGGAAGATTAATAACCCAGGAACATGCTGTATACACGTTGTCCTTTCGAACACTGACCTCGAAAAATGCTTAAAACGCTGAATTATTTATATTAAAATCTTCTTAAAACTTTTTTAGATACTTTTCAGAATTTCTTAAGGTCTATCGCAGTTAAATATTTTCAAGGGCGATTTACCGGAAATCTGATAATTCTCCGAAATCTGACAAAGTGTCGAGTTTCATGAATTCCAAACGTTGCACGTTTCTCGTGGTTTAAAGTTCTCGCAACCCGAGTAAAGAAAGGATCAAAAAATATATAAAATCGATAAAGGAAGAGAAAAGACCTTATCGCGTTACCATCGCCGATACAGTTCAGAACGTCTTTCAGTGTAAGAGTTACTATAGTTGATAAAAAGAAGAAACAAATTCCATAGAAAAGATAAAATTAATACTTCGAGTTTCGAAAATTTCGAAATTTTACGGAATTCGCACTAGCCATAGTTGACAACCTAACATCGACGATTTTGAAGATGACCATTCGAGTATTGCGACGATTGTTGGTCAATCATACTAATACACCGTATTCCATCATTCGGAAGTAATATTCGATCATGCATGCAATTGCTGTCCTCGGTCGAACTAGTTGGCCAATATTAATTCGGTGGACAACCAGTGACGAAGAAATCGTGGACCAGTTTGAAATTTTCAACGCTAGGAAGAAATCTACATAGCTCAATCGCAACATCACATATTCCCAATCAGTTATTAACTCCGTGCACTACGATTTAATTATGAAAAATGGTACATTGAAGCAGTATTTAATTTTAGTTAACTATGCAGTAGCGGACAAGAGAAAGTTTAAAAGTAATACTCATACATATGAGTATCTCCAATTTTTATACTAATTATAATATAAGAATGAAGGTAATTATATTTGTATAAAATACATTGCTGTTATGAAATATATTTTGTAAAATTATGGTATTCCTTCGTGTCGCTTAACATTTATATATTTTTAACAAAACTGATAAATTTTTCCTTTTAAAACTTCTTTTATAAAATTGGATACAAATTTTAGGAATTCTTCGAATCCTCTGTATGTTGAAACGTGTTACATATAATTATGGTTGAGTGATAGCAGTAATTTATAATCAAAAGATTTGATATAAAGATTTCGTGGCGAGTTAGATTTATTGTAGTACAAAGGGTTAAACACAGAAATTAAAGACAAATATCTGGTGTTAATCAATAGAAAATACGTTGCACGTATATTATTTGCACTATCAAGGATGCACTACTTCGAGGACCACCAAAAATTTATACAAATTGACAAAAAATTACTGAAAATCGATATAGCTTTACAACATGTCGTAGATGAAGCATAATATTTTCAAGATTGCCTTGTTTAATCCACGAATTAAATTTTCTCCTCGCGGAATTTAATTCAGGGTCCTTTCAAATCTGCTTTGTGTCTCAAACTTGTTACGGCTTGATCTTCCTAATAAAAATTCGCACATGGGTGACGAAAAATGGCGAAAGCATTGAAACCCAACCGTGTCATAAATCATGTTAGCCAAGTACGTTAATAAAATACTTGAGTTTCGTCAAACAAACAATTATTACATTTGCTGATGATTTATATGTCCCTCCTTCATTTATTGATTATACTACTACTCCTGGCAGCAAATTTTTCCCTGGCAAACACGATACTATGAAATTATCTAAAATTACTGTATCTTTTTAGATGTAAAGTGCTACAATATAAACATAAATGGCGCTGAATCGGTTTAGTGTGAAATAAAAACAAAAGGAAATAATTTAAACTTTTGTTTATTATCGAAGAGAAAATAATCGAAGAATAATTATTTTTGAGTTTCGTTAAACATTCTTCGCCTACTAGTAAGAGTAGTTAACACTAACGTTGCTTTTGTTCCTTCAAAAATTGAAATAAATTTTTATGAAAGGTTAGATTAATTTTATGTTGAAAGGATGACGTAGTGGGGGTGAGCTCTGAGTTAAAAAACATTTAACAGACAATTTAATAACCATATTTTGTACCTCAAAACTGCAGTCTTTCATTAGAGTGACCTTAATCCGTTATCAATGGGATTTATCGTGAAATAATCTTTGCGTATTTTTAAATGCGAAATATTTCCACTGCTCTTTCACAACCTTAAAATGGCAGCATTTGGAAGATTTTAATTATTTTGTTCTAAATTCGTTTTTACTTTTGTAAAGTGTTTTATAAAATTTTATAAAGTTTTTACTTTTCGTTTTACTTATTATGGAGCAAAGGACAAAAGTTTAAATAATTTAGTTTTGAAACTAATAATTTTAATTTTTAATTTTAATAATTTAAAACTCCTGTGAACACGGTTCGACTATTCCTTCCTATTCATTGAAGGTATGGATAATTCTTCCTGAGAAAGTATTTCATTACTACCCGGAAAAAAGCTTTTCGTAATAACATATCTGATATTTATGCAACTATTTTCTTCTGATTTTAATTTCGTTATGTAATGGTATTAAAATGAACACAGTATATGTATTAATATAATATTATAACATTATAGTACACTATTACAATATAAAATATATAATATAATAATAAAATATTACTGCAATATACAATAACATACTATTATAGTATTATAAAATATATGGTTATAGAATTTTAAAAAGATAATAGGATTAATAAGATTAATTATCTTTCCCTGTTTTATGACAGAAAAATGTAAAAAAATTTGTTAACTCAATATTGCATTATTATGAAAGCAGGTGGTGATAGAATTTACAAAATTAATAAAATTGATGAAATTATTCCGTGAAATCTATAGAAAATTTATATTACATTTGTTAAAATATCAGAGTGGATCAAAATTTACAGAAGAAACAAGAATGAATAATAATTAATAATTTACCAATATTCAAACATATCTCTAAATATTCATAACGCCCTATCAATTTTTATTAATGTATATTTATCATTTTACTTATTCAAATAAGTGGATATTAACATCATTAAATAAAATTCATAGAAGTTCGATTAAAAAATATATTTTTAGTTACTCTGAAAAACATTAAGTACCCTTTGCAGTTTTTAATAAATAAATTATTTTCGTGTAAAAAATTTAATTTTTATGAATCTAATTACGACATTGGGATACCTCAAGATTAAATACATATTTATAATATCTGATGTCGTAAATATAAAATTGTAAATATAAAATCGACTTAATAATGGAAGCTCGTTAAAGTCACCGAGGAAATGAATTTATAAAATAAACAAGCGGAACATGGTAAATACGTAAATATCGTAGTTAGATGCAATAATATACTTGAATCCACGAGCATTGAAGTTATGATCGAACAGTACGCCTGTTATAATGAGACAAATTAAATTTTTAATCAGCTGAAGTAAAACATGTATAATCCGTTGTTTATTTCGAGCAATTGTTACTTTCGATAGTAATTAATTAATTATTATATAGTGTGCATGCACAATTGATATCTGCCTGAATTTCACATAGCCTTTCCTGCAATCCAAGCCATTAAATCCCCCAGGTCAATATTTCATTCAAATTATTCCCAAAACGCACGATTTGCTTTATATTTCCAACATACGTCGTATTATATCGTACAATGCTTACACGTGTCGTGACAAAAAGAAAATGTAAAAATACTTTAAGCTTCTATTAGCCTCACATCGGTTGCATATGTTTTAAGGCTATAAAAATGTGACAAAATGATGACACGCCCAACGATTTTCACAAAAATTAACCCTTTGCACTCGACGATTTTTTGATTAAAGATGAGTAAAGGTCCAAGATTTTCTGCTATAAAGGTGACGATATTTTTTCCAGCAGTAAATAAGAAATTGTATAAAAATAAACATGTAGAACTATTTGATTTCCGTACCTTGTACACCGTTAAATTATCTTAAATTTGACATATTAATTAATATCGATCTTCGAAATTTTATCAAATGGAGACTGAAGGGCGCCTCTCGAGCGCAAAGGGTTAGAAATTTCATTGCAACGTTGAATGCAATTTATGAAAATCTGACATACTTGTTCATACAAAATATTTTTTCTTCAATAATACAGAAGAAGATTGATCAGAGTTTTCATTAGTGTTTCAAATTTCATTAGTTTATGTAATTAATGTAGTTGTTTTTTGTCAAATATAAATATTTTTGAGATAGAAACATATTTATGTAATTAGTTTGAACTAATTATTTCGTTCCAAACATTTCAATTATTATTATCTAGATATGCAATAATTAATTAGGCACATAATATAGATCCTCAGTTTTAATATTAAATACAAAGTTTAATACACTTGTATATCGTCAATAGGTCGACCGCAATTGGCGACGGTTAATGACGAACCAAATCTCTTGAGGAACTTGTGTTTTTAGTGGACTGTATATTTTGTAATTGTTCCGGTTAACTCTTCTGAACTCTTCGAATGTTATTTGCTGACTCTCTGGTACTGACCTAACTAACTTGTGCGATGCACGATCTTTCGGAGCCCATAGTTTCCAAAGGGAAATCGGTTTTCCCATTGGTGGTTGACAGGACTGAGGGGTGGGCCCTCGGTCCGCGAATCAGATGCCCCCAAAGAAGGGAGGACCGTCTTCCGCGGTCAGGTCTGCCGGTGGAGGAAGCCTCTCCCTCAAAGGGGGTTGCTGGTGGGCCACCCGCACATTCGTGATCCTTCCTGAAGGACCCGTTACTTTATGGCTCCGAAAGTCGCGACATCGCACATGGCCTGGTCCCTTTCTTTGCAGGCCTATTGTCAGCCAAATCCTAAGTGCTGTTGCCTGCTTTCTAACATTAATGGCTAAAGAAAGCCTCGTGTCCGGTGACCCGAGGGAAATAAAGAATTGTTTGAAAATGCATTGAAAATGAAGATAGAAAGGACACGGAACTTGAACTAAAACAGCAATTAGAATCTGGCTGCCAGAAGACCCCAACGGTCTTCTGGGTCTATTCTAATCAAGGGCTGAACAAAATACCGGCAAGATATTCCAAGGCTTAACAACACTATTCATAGTAAATATATTTTATGCACCTTCCTTTATATAATAGTATTGTATATTGAATTTACTACGTATTTGTATTATATTATAGTATGTAAGTATACGTCTATAAATGTTGGTATCGTTTGCACGAAAAGGTATTATATCAAATTAACAAACTTATCGAATTACAATTTTAAGCAAGAACAAATTACCAATGAACGGTGTCTTTGTAATAAAGAAGAAAGGAAAAGATGAAGGTAAAAGGAAGTAAGGTGTGTTTTGTCCAGGAGCTGCTGATAGCCTCATCAGTAAGGCTTCCTGGTAGACCAGTGCCTTAGACTCTGGGAGGTCAGGCCAGTATTTGTGTGAACGAGATGATTAAACGAGAACTTTTGAGAATTCCGTGTTGGTGTGGATTCTTCTAATACTTGATGCAGTAGAACGGCCATCAAAGCAAAAAAAGTTGCACGATTCTTCACTTTATTTGATTTAAAAATGCTTTTAATTTACAAGTTTATGACATTACAAAAGTTACAAGTAGCGAATTAACGAAAAAGTAGAATTTTTCTCTGATTCGTAATTAACATCACACCCACTTTGTGGTCATTAATAAAGAACATGGTTGCTGCTTCTACTAAATTTTTTTGATAAAATAGTTGGCTATTTATTGTTATTAGTATAATACATAGTTACATATTATTATCAGTAAAATTGTATATGTAAATAAATATATATGTAAATATTTTATTAAATATATATATAAGTGTATATATACATACACACATATATATATATACTTTATAGGGTATCTCTCATAATTTAAAAGGATTTTTCAAGCATTCTCGATGGTGTGATAAAAAAGCTGTTTTAATTAAAATTTGTAAAAATTGTGTACGAAGTCTAGATCAGTCTAACAGTTCAATCTAAGACAGCCCATCAGTCAGTCGAGGAATGTCCAAAGTCTAAGGCAGTCAAAGACAGTGTGTCGAAGTCTAAAGTCAGTTTATAAGAGTCAGTTTAACACTAGGTTCACGGACGCTATGTGTATACCTATTTCTAAGGACACCTGTCAAATTGACAGGTAATGGAAATCACGTGCCCTTTTTTTAACGATTAGTTTAATTTAAAAACAATTATATATTATATTATAATAGTCTTAATATAAGTTAACTAAATCTGTTACCATCGTATAATTGGAGCAACCCTTCAGAAGAGCGTACCCATAGCGATTCTCTCTTGTTTAATAACTAGTTGCCGTCATTCTATTTATAGGCTTATTTTATTCTATTAAGAAGCAAACAATACTATCTTAAGTCAATCCACCCAAAATCCGATCTTACATTTATGTTTAACCTTATTCCCAGAATCAAGATGTATCTTACATAATTCCTATATGTTACAAATTTATAAAAGAAACACACTCGTGCAGGGCACATGCAATATGCTAAATAATAGTAATATTTTTAAAATCCTCTAATAATGAAATAAATTTTTATCCGCGTCCCCCTAACCTTACCTGTTTTTCTTAAAAACATTCTTTCGCAAAAATATTCGCTATCCAATGATACTGAATTATTTAATAATGAATCCTTTTACGCGGAAGAAATTGTGAAATCGTGAAATTTATTTCCTGAAAAAAATTCTGAAACGAAGAGCAAAAATTTTCATTTTCATTTGCATGCTCGAAGAATTGTCGATCGAATATATCCACGTATCGATCGGCTGAGTTTCCATGATTTAACCGTATCCTCCTAATTAAATCGGTTTTATCGGGTAGACTTCATTACTAATGAATTGCATGCATACTAGGTGCGATGCAGTACGCAATTCAACTGGAGGGGAGTAAAGCTGACCTGTCACACAACCTGGATACATCGACCATGTCTTGTTATACCTGTTGCAAAGTTTGCAACCGACACCGTGCAACGCATAAAATGGCCGTTGCTTCGGTAGAACAGGCCTGCTTAATGGATGTTTCGAATTAATTTCTAATTGACGATTCTGACGTTACAGTTTATCGGTGTAATACCTGAGGGAGGCCTGACAGGATATCTGGAAATAACTTTCCTAACAGGAACATGGCCGCCGTGTACTTCCTCTGGCAACTAGCGCCTCCTATTATCGTATTCGTAAAGGCTTTGTCACGGAGAAATTGCTTTGAGAAGATGTTACGATGTTGGGTTCATATCCTATCTCGAATTATATATTATTCTCTTTTTAAATACGTAGTTCAGATAAATTTTGAATAATTAGAAGGTGGTCAAATGGAGTAGATTTTAGTTGAAACCTGCAAAAACTTTCTCGTGGTGTAATTGCATTAGGATGGTGTAATGAAGAAGTTGGGTTGATATTCTATCATATTATTTATTATTATAATTTATTATATAATTATTTATTATTAATTTATTATTTATTATTATAGATTATTATACAGATTATTTATTATCCTTCCTTTTTTGTTTTTAATTTACAGTTTAGATAAATTTTGAATGTTCGGAGATAGTCAAATAGGGTCGGTTTTAGTTGAAATTTGCAAAAACTTTCCCATAGTGTAATTGCTTTGGGATGGTATAACGAGGAAGTTGGGTTGATCTATCTCAGATTATATTGTGTATTATACTATTCCTTTTTTTTTTTCATTTGCATTTTGTATAAATTTTGAATCATTAGAAGGTAGTCAAATGGAGTAGATTTTAGTTGAAATGTGTAAAAATTTTTTCGTGGTGTCATTGCTTTGAGATAGGGTAGCGGGGAAGTTGGGCTAATATCCTATTATGGATTATTTATTATTCTTCCTTTTTTGTTTTTAATTTGTAGTTTAGATAAATATGAATGTTAGGAACTGAGCAAATGGAGTTGATTTTAGTTTAAATCTGTATAAATTTTCTAATAATACAATTGCTATGGGAAGATGCAATGAAGAAATTTAGTTGATACTAAATTGTCTAAGATTATTTACTATCCTTCCTTTTCTTGATTCGTAATTTTAATAAATTTGGAATATTTAGAAGGTAATGAAGTGGGATTGATTTTAGTTCGAATTTTAAACGGTTCTTTCATGACTTAATAGTTTTGAAGAATTGAAATTGAAATATAAATTTATATAAATTGAATAATATAATTGAATTTGAATACAAATTGAAATTAAATTATTTTGATTTATTTCCTCTCAGAATATCTCGGAGATCATTTGAATTTTCTATTTGATTGGAATCTGTTTGATTACAATTTTTTAATAATTCTCAATAATTTCCAGACATAATTATTATATAAAAATTAATTCATCAAGGATACGTTTAAGGGAATTTTTCAAAATTCTGTATCTTTTTAAATATTTTCAGTACTACGTGTGTGAAGAATGATATTTAAATATTTCGATCGAAAATTTTTAAGAATGTTGAAGATTCAATTATGAGAAGTAATGCATACTCTCCTATTATTGACTTTTACTTTTAATGCCAAATCGTGACAGGAATTACGAAAAAAACATGGGAATTCAATAATGGGCTATTTAAAGATAGTGCTCCGAAATGTAACGAAATATTTTATGAGGCATGATCATAAAGGAATCAATGAGGCACCATAAAATGGAAAATTCATTACTTGAGGTAGTTTTAAGAAAAACATACAATTATCTTAATCTTATTTAATAAGGATCTTTTTAAATTTTTTAGATATTATCTAATACAGCCATTTTTATATTTGTTTTTCTTTAAGTTTCTTTTGCTTTTATTTTTCATAGAAATACTCAATTTCTATAAGTACTGTTCAGAAGTATTCAAATTTCAAAAGAGTTAAATAATCAATGCTTAATTCACTGTAATGATTTGTGGTACTTACGCCAATGTTAATGAACTTTACCTCATTGCAGGAAACAAATTAGTTTCTTAAAATACATTAACAAATGCTATTTTTGGCCTATCTGATTTCTGGAAAGTTCCATTCTAAATAACTTAATGCAATGTCTTTAAATAATTTACAAATGCAATGATTAATTTCTAAAAGATCATACTTATTATATTTAATATAAGCTATTTATATTTTTAATACATTTTTAATACTACAAAATTTTATTATAATTATTGTAATGAAAAGTTATAATGGATTCTTAAACTATTTATCACAAATACAATGTATTTTAATACTTTAGTTTTTGTATTTTTCTAATATTTCTTAAAATAGCAAATTATTGTATGCAATATTCAATAAAAGTATAAAAATTCTTTAATACTTGCTATCATCTCCAGGACAAACATAAATTACATGAAATCGTGAAAGGAAATTTAATTGTCTTAAATAACCAAAATTAATTTGATATTGAAAAAATAAAAAATTTTAAATAACTAAATATTTCTTGAGAAATTACAAATATTCGTGTCATTAACTGTAAGAAGTATTATGGCACAAGTAGAAAAAGGAATCTCTTATTAATTTTTAAATAATATTATTTTATTTAATCAATATCTACACGTATATACATAAAGAATTTAATATCATAGAAAATATAATTTGTAATTTATAAATAAACTATACTATTTATTTCTACTAATACCTCGCAGTGAACTTTGATTTAATTATAAGGAAATTTGATTTATTTATAAACAATGTAATTCGGTTTCGCATTTCATAAATAGATATCTGATGCAATCTTGTACTCGCTTTACCGCACGTAGCATAATTTTGTATCAAATACTACACTCCAATATACGAAGCATGTATTTGTCCCGGATGACTAAAATCTAATTAAACTGTCTACACTTCGATGAGCTGTACTTGCATCCATAATTCGCAGTTAGACGATAATTCAACCAGTTGATTTTCAATCAACTACATGCAGAGCTAATCGATTATTGAACTGAAATGACAACTCGTTATTTGCATCGATAAAACGTTATACTTGTTTTTATATTTGCGTATATTTTAACATTATTTAATCTTGTCATATTTAGTAATTTAAATCGTATGTTTCACTACAGAAAAAATTACATAGGTATTAAAATGAATTTTCATTTTGACGTGCAGTAAAAAATTCTATTTTATAATCTAATAAGAAATTCTTTCGAGTACACAAAGTTTCTTAGATTTGTTGGAAAATTTAAAGAAATTCTTTTTAAATTTAATAACAAATTTTATTTTACAAATCAGCAATTAATTTTCTTAAGTAAAAGTTCCTTATATCCAAAGAAAACTGAGTTGCTAAAAAATAAATTTTATTTATTTTTTTCAAATTTAATACAATGTTTAATTCAATAATTTCTATTAACTAAATATTAACTTAATTTCATTTACAATAATTGAATATTCGATAAATCAAAAAAAAATTCTTTTAAGTAGAAAATGTTTTTTCAAATATGGAGAAAATTAAAGACAATAAAAATAAATTTTCGTTTTCAAATCCAATACAAAATCTTATTTTATATACCAAAATCTATAATAAATTATTTATTATGTAACCATACTACGGACCTCATTATACAAGAAATTTTCTTGTGGGATCCAGAGAAACAAATTCTTTTCTCCAACTACCTCGTCCTTCAGACTGTCTCTTTAGGTATCACTTTCATAAAAATTTAACTAAATGAGGAAATCTACTATGCAGTTTGAAGGAATTCATGAATTTTCTCTGACGTTTGCTAGTGGCATCATCTATGGCCTGTTCGCTTTTTCGTTGACCAAGAGTTTACCATGTGCCGGTCAGTAGTAATTAAAAGGTTCGTTAATCTCGATTCATTTCGACGAACACGTTTAGTTCTTGGTCTTAGTTTTTGCTACGGCACATCAATTGCTATTGAACAGAAAGTACGGAGGACTTAGAAATCCTGTTTAAGTCTTCGATTCTCTTGAGCGTGAAACTAATGCGAGGTTTAACTAAAATAGTCGGAGTCGCACAAAATAGCAGGTGTTTCGTGCATGTGGAGCAATTAGCGCAGACTAGTAATCTTAAGAAAATTTGGACAATTAATTTCTAGCGTAATCAACATTCGTGCACGTATAATTTTATATAGCGAATATGAAATTCAGTTTTCTATGTAACTTTTTGATTATTTCGCTAATTTTACATTACTCATCTTATTTAAAGTTGTATATTTCCTAATGAATTATAACGTAGAAGAAATTTGTTTTCAATAGTATGATGTTCGTAACGGGACAAATTAGAATAATAATCGTGCAATAATAAATGATAGTAAGAGATATTCTAATATTTTTAACGATTAATTATCTGAATTTTGTTAAATCATCATGTATTTTAAAATACTTCTCACAAGTAAAAATGTAAAATAATGATGCGATTAAATTCAATTACAAATTTATTACTCTGATTTTATAGTTTTATAAACATTGTTGTATTAACGCAATAACAAGTAGATTTTGTCGAAATGTATAAACAAGTTATATTTTAATAACTAAAGACCGCAGTCATAGTCTACTTCTACAATTAGTAAATTCTACACTTAAATTATGCATTAAAAGCTTACAGTAATATATCACAATTAACCATTTCGTTTGTCAAACAATTATAGTACAGTATGACTATGCAGAGCCTTAGCATTATACATACAAATAACAACATTGCGATATTAAAATTAATGTAATATTGTATTATTATTATTATCAATATTGATACTCGTATATAAATTTAATTAATATATAAAACAAAATTAAATTTCAACATTTTTTCAGTACTATAATTTTTAATTATAACTTTTAATAACTTTTTCTAATTTTAATACCATAACTTCTCAATACAATGGTAATTGGATACGTGTTCATTGAAGTTTTAACTATTTAATTTAAATGATAATTGCAGCCTGTGGATTTGGTTTTATTAGTGTGAATGCAAGTGTGTGAGGTCGAGTAATGGCACGAATGTAGATATATATGTTTTTAGAAGTGGGAGTGGAAGATCTAGAATGCGTGGTGTTGTGCAGTTGCTATGGATCAGAGTCAATATGTTATAAGGAAGTTCAGTTTGTTATAAGAAGCGTGAGAGTGAACAATTACGATATAAGACGTGTGTAATTTATAATTTCATAATAAATATATGATTGTTATACAACAAACTCACACAGCCAACACTAATATTAGAGTCACGAAGTATAATCACAGATATTGTAATACCTTGCTACCTCAAAATATTGTACACTACGAGACACAAGGTGCATTCGAAGAACTATAAAAACCTGTGAGTTATGACATCTGATGTCTAAATATTCCTGAAACTACATTTTGAATCACTGTAACATTCAGACAAAATTCTGAATGAACAAGGACCTAATGCTCTTAGGTTAATTCAGTGATCTTATATTAAACTGTTAAGTATGATGTACTAAACTGAATGTAAACTGAGCCTAGATTGACAATGATTTAGAACTGTTTCTACAGTGAGTCGTACTGCTGAATAATACTGGAACAACAGAATCTTATGGTTCCGACTATAATCCCCAAAAATGACCTCCTATCCTCCTTCTGGCATATATAATGCAGGTCGAGAGTTCTTTAAACTTCTTCCGGTCAACTCCTTGATTAAGGTCAATTCGTGAGTATGACGTAGTACCTCTGAGAAAAAATTTTCGGCTAAACACGATAATACGAAATTATCTATAACGAGTTATATCGGTTATAAATATATCTGTAGGAATAGTAAGGAAAGAATAGTAAGAAAGTAGGAATGAACGTGAAGGAACTCTTGGGCCTATTTAGCTGGTGGCGGGCAATAGACAACCAAGGATTCAGATTGAATGTTTAGAGTATCGTCTGAAGTGCGCGTGGAAAGACGAGAGACCGCGTGCAGGGATCGGATGAACGGAATATTTATGACTGTATGGAATGCAAGTAAAGAGCGAAAGGCATCTGAATGTTTAGGGTACGTGATCCATCGAGAGCGAGGCTACGGAAATGCGTGATGGAGGAAGAAAGCTTGAGTACAAAACAAGACAGAGTGCAAGGCTAAAATGAGGGTGCAATGGCTGTCCGAGGAGTTATACACAAGGTTTGAAAGACAGTCGGGTCGGTGACAGTTGGAAGAGTTGACGTGCGAATATGAATTGCGTTTAGTCTAATCTTTTAGTTTGTATTTTACTCTTAAGTCTCTTTAGCTCATAAATAAAATATATTGGAATTAAATAACATCCTTGATTCCCTATATTTACCAATAAAAATATATCCCTACATATCTATATCTATAATCGATTTGATACGAAGTGATATTTTATTTATTATCAAAGAGAAAATAACGAAAGAATAAGTATTATTGCTAATTATATATATTATTTATAATTAGATATTATTAATTCTATATACATATCTTAAGGTTTATGTTATATACCTTGACTTGCATACTGTATCAGACCTAAAATTGATTCAACGTATTAATCGTCCTTCAGTTTAGGCACGTATTATACATATCACGTTCTGTCCCAAAGTAAATTTAATCTTTGATATAATTCCAATAATTACATATATGTAGTACCTTACAAAATTGATGTCATCTTTTAATAATGAAGCTCTAAGCTTCGATTAGTTATTTCAAAAAATTGTTTCAGTAATTAATCCACGTTTCCACAATCTCAAAATATTTTCTTTCTTGAAGATAGAATGAAATGGTTCAGGGAATATTGGAGTAGTCCTGATCGATGCTCTGAGAAAATTCTTCCAGGATTTGACAATTCACTCTAAAGTCAGATAACTGTCCTACGGACGTCATTGCACTGGCGACCGCCAAAAGTCTTCGAAACCCCTGATTTATGACGCAACTATGTGCCCTGGTAATGAGAAAAGTGTCCTAAAAGACACTGTCATCTTTCTCGAATACCAAGTGTCTCGGGTCACACAGCATGACATAAACCATGTTAGCAACGAGGGCCAACAACCAGTATTTAGAGGTCGTTTTCGGTTGACGACTAAAGTTGGCGTTAGTACCTATAAACATTTTTACGGATGGCGGCTAAAGTCAGCTTTAGGGAAGATAGCATTAAGTATAAGCTTCGTCAATGTAACCATAACGAAATTCTTCTTTATATCACTGCTCGAATTATGCGTAGTGACTTTTTTAGCTGGAAAGTAAAAATTAGAAACATTGAAAATCAAAATTTTCTTAAGAAAAAAAAAATTCCTTATTAACCCTTTGCACTCGAGAGGCGTCCTTCAGTCACCATATGATAAAATTTCGAAGATCCATAATAATTAATATGATAAATTTAAAAAAAGTGTCGTCAACTTCATAGCAGAAAATCTTTGAATTCCTGCACTTCTTTAGCCAAAAAATCATCGAGTGCAAAGGATTAATTCCTTATAAGTATTTATACTACGTATACGACTCTCTACAACGAATTGTAAGACGAATTTTGTCCGTAAATATTATTCTTTTCAATAAACCCTTTTCGGACATAAATTTATGTGCATACATAAATTTTACATATTACAAATTTACATTTTATAAATTTACATATACATTTCATCTATTTGGCCTCAGCAACACGTAGTCTCAGTTTGGTCCCAACCTTTTTCGACACCCTGTACATATAACATACCTATTATATAGTATATATGTTATACGTAGACAGTATCTAATAACTGCAATTATTAGATACATAATAACTGCAGTTGCTATGACGATGACGATATTTAATAAACGTTATTCACTGTAATATATTGAACATAGTATATTTGAAACATAATTGCAAAAATTAAAATAAATATCACAACATTTTTTCTTTCCTGAATTTATTTCGTCAAATACATCCTATATATATTTGCTTAAATAAATAAATAAATAATTTTTTCTAAAAAATTATTTTCGCAACTCTCTTTGTTTATAATACGAACGTTATATAACATATTTTTCAGGGACCTAACATCCCTACTGTATTAGATTTCGCTATAGTTACCTATACATTTGTATTACATAAATGATTTAAGTAGACGTCCTCGTTCTTCAAAATCTAATTTAATGCATACGACACACACTAAACTGATCACCTGAATTAAGAAAATACAAATTTTGAACGTTGTTGACGATATAAGCTAAAACTTGATTTTACGTGTCATTAAAGGATATTTCCTGCGCTGCACTGAGGATTCTGTCAACAACGAACAATGAAGGCAATTTTGACTGCTCGATATGTGCAGTAAAACACGTGCTTTAACAGGTCTACATGTTTCACATTTAGCATTAACTATTCCTTTAATACGAAACTTTAATAGGCTATTACGTTTATACGACATCCTATTCCTGAATAGAACACGCTCATATAGCGCAGTCCTTTATTTTAAACATCTATGTGTACAAGCATGTCACTTCGCGAAGATTAAATTATAAAATTGTAATTATGATACACAGAGCACTTCATTGCACACGACTGTGCCACTAGTCGCGAAAGGCTTTTACTTCTTTCCAAGTTCCGCAGCATTCGAAAACAATGTTCAGAATGGACTGTTGGAGAACCCAATTACAAATAACATTTATACTCAATGCTACTTCTTTCTCTGCTTTCTGCACCTTTATCAAACTCCAGGTCACAGTGAGGAAGAATTTCGTTCTGTAGGTTACTAGTAAGTTGGCAGTCCTGGTGTTCGTCATGGAACAAGAAAGACACCGTTACGGTCTTTCAACAGCCAGGTCTTTAGGGCCAAAACAATTCCGGCATCGGAATTTTCCTATCTATGCCTTCTGCATGTTTGAAAATTTTCTCTTTTATTATGACTTTTCGTGTTGCAGAACAGGAGAATCCATGAAAACTCTCATTTAACGAAATTAGGTCACGACACCTAACACGACAAGTCCCTGAGGGCTCCACGTGGTCTGCATACGTTGGCATCCTCAGGCCCTAGCGAGGGGCCATAAACGGCGAATGGGGTCACTAGAGTGTGGATGGACCTCGCGTACCTCACCTTGAGGGAAAGGGTTCCTTCCACCACCGTCTTCGTTTGGGAAGACCTGCCCCCTTCCTTTGAGGTGACCGATTTGCGGACCAAAGAAACGCCCTTGGTCCAATTAGCCAATAATATTTGGCGTGCTCCCGATTTTCCTAAAACCGATCTTAGGAAAAGTGAGAAGGACATTTCAAAACGAAATCTCAAGACGAACAGTTCGAGACTTCCAATCGAGACCTCAAAGAGCGCAGTTCTACGAAAAGAAACAAGTCCAGATCGATTCCTATCGTCGTACCAGAGTCTAGCGTTCGACTCCAGCCTAGATCTTCCTTTTGCTCATGATAATTGAAACAGTTGTCCAATATTAATTTGGCGGGCAACATAACGAGATTGCGAGACGGACTTACAACCCGTCAGAATTTCCCCTAAATTCGCGACGCGACACAACCATACTTTTAAAAGATATAGGTAATCACAACTGTCTTGCCGTCCTTCCAAGGGATTAAGTAGTAGTTTTAAAACACAAAGGTACAGGGCACTTACGACCCCCAGACCCAACAGATTGGACCTACGTGCGACTGATCCACCGAAGCGACGAACAGAGATCTACCTACATTGACTGCCAAAACAATACGAAAGGCAAGTTCCTTGACAGCTTCCTACTCCTCAAATCTAAACTCCTTCAGATACACATACGTCCAATCGAAAAATACTACTGTTTCTTCAGCAATATCCATCCTCAGCCAATCATGGAAAACTCGAATTGTCATCGGACAGAACACATTTAGAACTCAGCTAGAACACATTCAGAAGTCAATCAGAATATGACGAAACATCACAGAAACCACTTAGAAATTCAACTGAACTTATTGAGAACTCAGTCAGAACACAATAGAACACAATCAGAACTCCAATAGAAATCACTTACAACGCATACAGGACGCAACATAACTTAACATAACGCATCTACATCATACTCAAAATCGCAAATAACTACAAGCGTAGTAAAGTGTATATAATCAGAAAGTGTCAATTATTGTAGACCCAAAGTGCTGAGTATCTCTTATTGGTAGTGCATACTGAGAGTAGATATTCATCATATCACTATGCTGCCTTCGTATATACAATTATTCAGCCGAACTTGATCCGCAAAGTCGGTTGCCATGAAACGTAATTTCGAAGTTTGCTAACTTTTTTTACATGACGAAATGGATGTTAGAGTTAGGGACATGACCTCATACGCAAAAGGTCCAGGTTTTACTCCACCGAAGGTACCATACCAATACTCCACACAGCTATGTTCGGGCTCCACCCAGTCGCGTTGCGATACTTTGAAGAAGAGATATAATTCCCATGAATTTCTAGAAGATTCTGTAACTGTGGAATTCACACCTCTTCTTCCCAGAGCACCAGCAAATGGTTTTAACTTATTAATTCAAGTGAGATTGGCCGCCTTCTAGAAAGATATTTTATTTAGAATACTGTTTTCGTAAGTCTATGTCATTTGGGACTTCTCAATTTTCCAGATATGTGGTAATCGATGATCTTTGCAATTATACTTGCCAAGTATGTTAAATACAACAATTAATTTATTTTTGGGAAAAATTATTGATTTAACGAATTGAGAACAGAGAGAGTTTGTATTGTACAATGCATTGGAATGAAAAATTCAGGCTTATCTGAGTTATGATTTATCAATTATAAAAATTTCTAAAGATTTCTAAACTGTAAATTAAATTATTTATTTCTTTTCTGTTTTATAGCCAATTTAATTTAATAAATAATGAATAAATAATAAATAATTAGAAATTATTGTGGGATGCTATTTTTAGAATAACAAACTACAAGTCGGTCAATGACTAATGATCTAACTTTCCTTTATGAAATCAGATTTGACTTATAAATTATGCAGTGCGCTGTCATATGGTAGCATACTATTTAGGTATGAGATCTACGAAAGCGACGTCCGTGTTTACTTATATATGACTGTCCTCGTTAGTATGCTGGGGGAAAACGAAAACTTCCTAGGTGTCATACCATGAGAATAGTTCGTACTGAAAGGATAAATTTTAATACGAATTTTTAAATTCTATGACTTTTATTCGTATATTAATTATCATGGTTTAAATCGTGGAAGTTGCACGTGTTCCTATATTAATACTGTAAAATTATAATTACAGGAAGAAATCATATTCGTTACTAGCAATGAATTTTAAGTTGATTACTGTCGTTTATAATGTTGGAATTGTCAGTGTTCGTCACACTGTCGTTTTCATCACACTATAATGATAGTATAGAAATCGTATTGATAACTGTACTGAAATGTATTATACACACATTAAATATACTTTATATTATGTATTATACGATATACTATATTTATTATTATTATTGTTATTATTATTATAGTCTAGTATATCAGAATAATATAATGTTATATAGTACAATTGTGCATTATAATATAAGCCGTTCACTGCACAAATTGATTAACACCATAAAACGGAAAGTGGAGAAATGCAATGAAATAATGTATATTGTTTTTTAAAATTCCCTTTATAATTTAAATCAAAATAAATATTGTAGAATGCATAAATACAAATGCAACTTTCATCTAACGGTATATAAAATATATAAGAAAAAATAGCCAAAAGGTAATCGTTAGTAATGTTACCATTTTTGTGTTACTCAAAGAGTTAATCGATTTGGCAAATGAAAAAAGTAATAAATTTCTATTTTACTAAATTTTACATAAATTCTAATAAGACGGCACTAAAAAATTTACCGTTATCATTCATGGCTTACTAGTGCATTTAAGTTAAATTATTGCAACGATTTACATTAGAGTACGGAGTTAATCAAAGTGACCCCTGAAATAAATTATTTATTATTCAATAACCAACAAATTTTTGTCGATTAATGATGTTAATCTTAATTATCAGGGAAAGTTATTACAAATATAAAAAGTTATGACGATACCAAGTGCTTTGACACTTAAATATAAGATTTTTCAAAAAGTGGAGTTAATCGATGTGTGCAGTGAACGGCTCATATATATAATATACTATTTCCATTATAATATAACCTATTGTATTGTACACTATTTATATTTTTATTTTCCACGCATAAATACCCAAAAACACGCTAACAAATAAATATCTCACTCTCAGTAAAACATTTCCTCCCAAATTGCCCCAAATCTGCAAAATCTCGCATTAAAACCGTAATTTAACCAATTCTGATGCACCGTACATTACCCGCCAAGATTCGAGGAGATTTAAGTAGTCGATGCAACATAAAACCTTAAAAAACCTGTAATTAATAAATTGCTTGCAGCCAAGAGAAAAAAAAGAAGAGAGAACTATTTCCCAACAACTATATTCAACAATGCATTAAGAAGCGAGTCTCCAAATCATTTTCGTAAACGCGTTAAATGCATGCCGACCCAAAATGGCTGCCATTCGTACATAGGTTCGGTAAATGGAGAAGGAATAAACGAGAGGCAGGTTTGTGGATAGAAAATTCAACGCAGCAATCGAAGCGCGAAAAATCGCGAACAGGAGCGGATATAATATCCATCGGTGTGCGCGACGAATTATAAAACTTAACGGAGGCTGACAAAAAAGAGACCTACAATTAGAGTTATTAAGCATGCTCGGTGTCACTCCTGTTTTTACCCCCAAACCGTTTCCCACCCCCTCCCGCTTCCATTGCATGCGGTACAATTTTGCCAGAGGAACTTTAACAACACAACGACGAGCCGTCTCGCCTCTTTCGCGTTCCACATTAGGAAATTTTCGCCATTTTAGTAGGAAAATCCTGGCAAAGTAGCGGTATTAAAAAGGAACAATTACGAGTATCATTCGCTGCGCTATCGCGGAAATGACGAAATTAATTTGCTAATTTCTGGCGGTGAAAAATTTTATTCTCTATTTACCGATATTATGTTTATAGAATTATTCCATTTATAATAATCGATTGGAAAAATTTGTTTTTGCTATAGCAACAGGCAAGCGAATAGAAAGTACCTGTTAACAATTTAATAGTGGATTTTGATGCAGGTACAGTGATGAGCAAAACTGAATCTATATATTAGTTTTTGAACAGTTATGACTTTCTGAGAGGAAATCGTACAATTACATTTTTGGACTCGATATAAGGGGTAAAGTCTGTACTTTCACATATTTAAATTGAATTTCTACTTAGATGTTTTTATAGTAGAAAACAATGACAGGTCTTCACTTACAAAAATTGTAAAAACTTAAACACTGGTAGGTTGCTCAAAAAATTTGTTTTCAGGATCAAAATTGTCACAAATCTTCAATTTTCGACGTGTCAACGTGTCAATATGTTTTTCTGAAGGAAATACGTACAGTGTCTGAGTTAATTCCATGCTTTTGTGGGTCGAATTTTCTGCACTCGTAGTGGGTGTAGTCGATTGTTATTTGTTTGAGACAAGTAATACAGATGG
Source organism: Eufriesea mexicana (assembly GCF_001483705.2). NCBI lineage: Eukaryota > Metazoa > Arthropoda > Insecta > Hymenoptera > Apidae > Eufriesea > Eufriesea mexicana. Next base: position 48,776 of record NW_016918071.1, read on the forward strand.
GTGGTTTCTTCTTTAATAGATTTTCGTGAGTCATTCTCAGCAAGTTCTTATTTACGTTATTTACGTTTTTTAATTACACCGTAAATTTTTGTCCGGTTGGATTTTCTGTAAAAAAGCTACAATTGCGTAAACGTTTGTTGTCTATTGATAACTCAAAAGCAATTTCGTTACTAAAATAAACGAAATCGAAAATGAAGACAATGGGAATTATTTTTTTCAACTAATAAAGTGTCAGTGTAATGTTTAGAATTATAAGTAACTCGATAAGAAACTAGATTTTGGTAGCGACGCGGATTAGAAATGAAGGTAGTTGACAAAAGAAGAGTGGACGTTTGCGTGCTAGAGGAAAACGAGCGAAAAACACGCGAGAAAAGTGTGACTACGTTGCGCACAATAAGAACACAGAGACAATATAGGTTATGTAGAATAGCGTTCACAGTGGTGCCAACCTTAGCGTTCGAATTCAGGCGCTTGTGTGGGGAGGTGGCTTCCTCGAATTCAATTGAAGAAAGCGGGAGGAATAAATGTGAATAGCCGAAACAATCGATAAAGCTAGGTGTCAAATTTCGTCTGTCAGTTTATTTCAGTCGATTTGTTCTGAGCTCACTTCCAGGTCCCATTTCCAAGAACTGGTGGGGACAGCAACGAACGCGAAAGCGGGCAGTATCGTATTTTACTAGTGAACTATAGCATTTTCGTATGTTGAAGTCGTAAAATTATTATTATCTACGCGGTTTTTTTCGTTTTTCCATAAAAATGATGTATATTTATTCGCATTAATTTTGCTTGCACTGTATTTTTGTCTGGCATATGAAGAAAATGATTCAAATCTTTTAGCGTTGATCAGAGAAATTAAACCTAACCTAAAAATGGTAAGTCAAGCTGTTGCAGCTTGATAAGATTTGGAAAAAGGATTATTAAAATGTAATTTGTTTTAAGTAATTACGATGTTTTAAAAAAAATACGTTATGGAGTAAAGAAGAAATACATGGACGAATGAAAGATATTTCAATATCTCTTGGAAATAATATTAGTATTTATTTTAATTTCGAAAAAGAATTCAAACAGTATATTATATCCAAACGCAAACACATAGTAAGTCGTGCCCGTGATAAATGGTTGTTGATATTAAAACAGATAAATATCGTTCTACTTATTGTGTACAAGTATTGATCACCAATTGCAGCTCAAAAATACACAAATAATTTCTTCCGAGTAATAACATTTAATTAAAAACAAATATTGCAATTCTGGTTCCTAGAAGGCGTATACGATAAATAGCAAATAAAGTTTTGAAAATTAAAAATTGGAAATATATCTTAAAACAATGAGAAATACAATAACATTAGTATTGTTATAGATTGTACTCTTAATTATAATATTATCATAGTGTTACTTTGATTTATCATATTTTGTATTAATTATTTTAATACAAAAACTCTGGGTATTCTGATTCGAATACTCAAGTCTGTACACTCAAATTCGTATTTCAGATCCTCTGAATAACTCGAAACAATTATCCAGTTACAATGAGTATTTCGAATACCCGAATATTCGATTACTAAACGTGGACATACTATTATATTGAAGAATAAAGTATAACATTACGAATAGTGAATATTATTAAAGATATTTATAAAATAAATAGATTTCACTTTTAGATCATAATTTAAAAGAAATGGTAGTGGAAACAAATAACACCATCCATAAAAGTAACTATAGAGAAAGAAAATTATACATGTACAGTAATCCGTGTTTTTTAAAATTATGTGAAAGAATAATAAAAAATTACATTCATTATATACATATAATGTGTACATATAGTGTAAAATAATTCTTTTTATGATCAAATTTACCACTCGAATAATTATTTAATTTATTTTTTTAATTTACATCAAGGTGCCAGTTTTAATACTGCCAATTAAACAATCTCAATTGATTATAGTTTTATTGTAATTGTTATAAGCATATATATGTTGATAATGTTGCTAATTGTTATAGCAACATGATCGCTATTATTGTTCGATATTAAGGATTTTGGAAATATCAGAATATATTACAATGTAATTACTACGAATTCATCACCAAAGCTACTTTGGCAAATAAGATCGTGAAAAATGGTCCTTTTGACACCATTCTTTTTAATTCTGTCCCTTATTGCATAAATTGTGGTTACCGTAAAAAAATAACGAAATTTAAATTCGGATTCGAGTGTTTAAATATTTATTAACCCATTATCCGACCTGTATCGTCTAAGATTTATTTTTAATTAGCGATCGTAGTTCACGCTTGTTATTATATTTAGATGACATCATTAGTCCTATATTATACCTTTTTTTATTTATTATACCTTACTCGGAGCACACCGTTGTCTGTATCTTCGTGTCCTAGCCTGAATTTTAAAGCAACTGCTAAATAAAAATGTTTCCAATGTTTTGAATTCGAAAATTGTTGGAGAATTTAAAAATTAAGTTCGAAATCACTGGTATTTATTAGTATCAGAGAAATCCATTGGCGAAGGTAGTTTCGGCGATGAGCTAAATCCTCTTAATTTTGTACGAGCTATATCACGTTTCGATACCATCGAAATCCCTGACATCGAGGTACAAAGGTAATCGAATTGGCATGGAATAATCTGTTTATAACGATATTAAAAATTCAATACATGTTTATTCGAAAACTGGCTGCAAATATTTATATATTTATAACTTTACTGTTCGCCTTACGGCTATTTGTCGAAATAATGACATTCAACTTAATTATTTCTACCTTTGCCATGTTCGAATTTGATAAAAAATATTGGGAAATACAGAGGATTTGTTATATTATTATGACTACGATGGCGTCTATAAATGAATGTCACGAAGTAATTCGAATTAACTCGAGCACAATAATACGGATTTAAAGAATAATTAATAAGCGGATTATTTAACGGTCATAAGAACGAATAAAGAGTTAGCAATTTCTCTCTGAATGTGAAAATACAATCGACTTGGAACGCACAGCCATAAACAATGCATCTTTAATCCGCAGAGATGTGCTAAACAACATTCTGTCAATGTATTTCCTTAACAAAGAGAATTTTTAAATTAGCGATTCATAAAATGCAGTTTTGCAGAAGAATTCAATTCACACGGAAAATAATATAATATACAGCAATAATAGAGAGTAAAATTCTTCAAGGAATTATAACGCAAAATTGACATAGAAAAATTTTTACATTATTATTTTACATTAAATTTGACATTTTTACGTTTTTTAATTACATATTTAAAATTTTTAATCTTATAATTATCAAAGTTTACAATTGTACTCAGATTTTGATATTTAAGGTATCACATAGAGAAACTTAATTTTTCTGACAAATATATCGATTTTTTCTTTCATTAAAATTCATTTACAGACAATTACTTCCAAATATATAATACAATTTTTTATTGACTTTATAGTACAGTAATTAATATAGGAATTAATATAGTAATTAATACTATAATTAATATAGTACAGTAATTAACACGGTCAATTATATTTATTTCACGCATTTGTAAAATTTCCAACGAATACAACACATCATTACGTACCATGGTTATCACGCATCTATTCTCAATTTCAGTACATGAGATTAATTCCCATAGTACCACAAATTTTTAGGAAAAATGATTTTGGTATTAAATATTTATGATCAAAAGATATACTTAAAGAAATGCGATGCATGCAATGGTACGATATGCAAATCGTTACAAAAATTAACAAATGAATTTATTTATTTATTTCCTTCGTTGTAGCATGTCAGTTACCAATTACCAGTATCAGATAAATGCCATAACTGTCTCGATAGTAACTGTCGGACACTCTGTGTCAAACCGATTTCACTGATATGTCTCATGCTCATCTCGCTGTACTTCACGTGGAATCTTTGTTTCCACTGTCGAACCTGTTTGTGCTACTGTCTGCTACTACTGTCGAACGATTCGATGACATTGATAATGAATATACACACCACTTGACCAAAATGAATGACCAATGCCAGTATTGGTAATAATGTGGGAGATAAACATTATACTATTTTGTACTATATTATGAAGAAGTAAATATAAAATATTTATACAATAAATACCATGATATCTGTATATGTACATAAATATACATTGATATCAAATATATTGTGTCCAATGAAGCGTCTGGTTCACTAATAATCAATAATGACCTATTTATTACTGTCAAAACTTATGCATATCTTATGTCCCTTTCCTGTATCTATATCTTGATTATACGATATCAAGATTGCGAATCACTTTGATGATGGTAAACAGCTGACGTGAGAAAACGATTATAAGTGCAAAAGTAAGATTTGTAAAATAATAAATTAATTTTAATATAATATATAACTTATTTTCACAATTTAGAAAATATACATTTTTAGTTATTTAAATTATCCATTAAATCCTAATTCTTTCAGGTTACTAGATTTCTAATTAACACTATTAATCGAGGTCCTAACTGTATTAAAGTAATTCTAAAAATTAGAATTAGAATAAAAACAATATTAAATAATCCTAAAAAATTCCAAAAATAGAAATAAAATAAAATAATAAATTAGCATGTGCAAGTATTCGAATCTCTCGATGTAACAAAATAAATAAATTAAGCAAAGATTGATCTGAATAATCACGTGACAAAAGTCAAAATACCAATAGTCGATAAATGACAAAGCATAAGAAATAACGAATATAACAAATAACATTTACGTGTTCGCATAATTTCATATTTAGGTGATGCATCATCAAATAATAGACATCACAGGCACACCTAATTCCATTTATACGAGTTACAGCTTAAGGGAAGCAATTAGACATTCGACGAAGGTCGACGAGATATGAAAGACATTGACTGAAAGGCTGGTTTGTCACATATCCCATTGTATTCCTGTCTCTTTGCCTATAGACTTCCTTTATAGCAATAGCAATTCGACATTAGAACGCGAGAACACGTGGTATTTGCATCTGACAGCAAACTGAAGTACGACTGTGAGATGTGTTTGAGCTTAATCTAGGGCTGACTAAGAGGATTGTCATGAAAATGTTTCAATTGCAGCATTGGCCAACATTCCGACCTGACTGAGATCAACTTTATGTATATCAACGATTAGAATCACAATTGGATCGAGATACCTGGCTGTTCCTCTACGAGAAGTCACGTAATCTATCTACTGCTAAATGATTATTAGGAGATCAATATTGAAAATTGAAAATTAATAGTGAAATGAAAACGACAGTACCATACAACAATGAATTTCTAAATTTCATAAAATGATGAAATATCCTGATAAATATCTAATAATAATCAATTTATTTTAATTAATTAATATACAGGTAACATATAAACATTAAAATCTCTAATTCTACGAATAAATTATAAAAAGTTAAATTATCATTATCATTAAAATCATTCTTTGTTATTTCTACAGACAGCACCCAACATTATTGTGATCATTTATGACAAATTATTGTGATCATAGTTACATAGATTTTGAAATATATATGTGTTGATATAATAAAGAAGCGATGTATGTATGAAAGGGATGAGTGGGACAAGTATGCATGGGATGGCAATATCTAATGAATTCAGGTTATTGTGATAAATGATTATACGTGTAATGATTGAGGTGTGTGTAAATTGTGTATGTAATGTAATGTATGAAAGAAAAAAGAACAAAACGAGAGTGATTTGGCATAGGTCAGTTGCAATTGAGATTTAATAGTGAGAAGAGGTGTGAGCATGTGATTGTGATAAATTAATTATATTTAAACTTAATATTTGACAAACTAACAATTATGACAAACTGTCATTTCTAATATTTCTCATTAGATTTCATCTATTAATTCACCAAGTCCTAATAAAACAAGTCGAAGTTTGCAGTTTAGAGATTTTAAATCTCCAATATGTCAAATTTAAATCTAGATTATCAGATGAGATTCCTGGGTGGTACCCAGTCTAGTACAAAATGAGAATTTCCAACGGGTAAATTAGGAATCAGCCGTAACGATGTGGTGACCAAAAAGTTCGAGTCTAAAGGAACTCCCACGGTGCTTTCAAACCTTCGTTTATCAGAAATCAGTGCAGGATTTACCGAATCCCTCTGCAGAAGTTACGCGTCGAGTTTGAAGGAAGAGTTCTTGCAACACTAATTGGACACACGTATTGATTATGAGACATTTTTACCAGTCAGAGTACGTTTGAAGAATTTCAATATTTGTTGGTCATCGACAGCCATTTACTAAATTTGATAAAAATCATTTACTGGAAAGTTTAGATCGATAAAAGCCAGTTATTGGAAAGTTGGACTCTCTAAATGGGATAGATAAATTACCGGCTAGGCTAATCAAGATGCAAACTTTATATTAATTTTAACACCGAGTATTTGTGAAAATGGTAATATTTATGAATGAAGAATGTTTGGTGGAATGATAAAAATGTAAACGAAGAGTATCGTATGAGAAGTGTGAGAAAATACTAATTAATTACTAATTAAAATTTTAGATAGTACGAAAGATGTGTGGTAGAAGGGTTAATGATATTGAATCAGAACTTCTATTCCTAGGTAAATTTTAAATTTCTTGATGGTATAAAATAAACGGGGGCTCCAGGTTTCCTGTGATGCATGCAGCATGGGGGACTACGAAAAAGTGTCACCCTTGGAACCCATCAATAAGGTTTCTTCCATGGGCTCTATGACCGTAGTCCATTGCGTCAGTCAACCTAACTTCGAGGAACCCGATCAATTTTCAATTTTATAAATTTTATCAATTTTATCAATTTCATCAATTTTCCTGGAAGCAAAGTAGATTCCGATGAAAGGTGACGCCATTAAAAATAAAGATTCCTCTCACAAGTGTTAACGTGTTTCAGAAATAGCTGCATAACTATTCTTCCTCGATCAGTCATTGTCCATGGGCCACGTACCCTAAATTCTCAAGTGCATACCTGATCTTTCTTTCCTGGCAATCGACACTCTGCCATAAATATTCCTTCGACTCGATCCATACAATGTCCTTGCACGCGGTCACTTTCGTATTTCCGCACGCATACGTAGATATTAACCTAAACGCTTGAGCCGAGACCTGTTTACTGTCACTCGTTTTCGTGGAACGGTCTAAGCGTTTCCATGCCTTCATTTATATCTAAGAATACGCATTCGCTCTTTTATAGCTATGTTTCTTAAGCACTAAAATATGCTACAATATACTTTGTAATAAATTGAAGATTGTATTATATATGAAATACACAATTTGGAAGTTTGTATAATAAATTTATTATACTGTTATATGTAGTTGAATATTAAATACGGCTTGAAAAGTAGAATAACATTAAATGAAACTGTATTGTACTATCATAAAAGCAGAAATGAAGTAACGGAGAATAATGAGTGAAAGAAAAGTTAAAAAGGAACATAACAATGAAATAAACGATGTAAGAATTTTGTTAAAATGAAAAGATTTTAGAAAATTTTAGGTGCATGGGAAAAAAATAAATGATAAATATGTATAAAAAATTTTAAAAAAATATAATCTCCCCGGCGGGGAATCGAACCCCGGTCTCCCGCGTGACAGGCGGGGATACTTACCACTATACTACCGAGGATCGGACAATCTTCAGATCCATTTTTATAATTCATAAGCTACCATATTTTATACAATTATGTAATTTATAAATTTTATATAAATATAAGATATTTATATATTAATAATATTTACAATTTATATTATTATTATAATATATATTATTGCTTCTTTTATCCTTTTTTTTATAAACAAATAAATATTAATATATTTAAGTTCTGATGGCAAGTGCCATAATCAACAACAACGATATACGTCGAGCCATTTTGTACGAACACGACCAAGAATAACAGGTAACTGACACAGAAAAACATCGGCGAACATTAACAACAAGCCTGATCAGTAATGTTTACGTTAGACCCTATCTACAAACCACAGCTCTCACCCATGACACTCGTGTTTGACTCAATTTCCTTACCACAAGTCCATGAGTCCTTATCACTGAACTAATCTATAAAAATTTTCAAATATTCTTGTCAAATTATAATAAACTAGTCGCTAAGACAGTTTAACTCCTAGGAAATTTACATTGCCCACTAACTTGATAGTTACTTACTCTCTACTATTATGTTCGCATTGTATGGTATCAGATTGCATAAGATATAAATACATACATAATACATTGCATATGAGACCTTAATTAACCTATAACCGACTGCTAAGCCACCAGTGTTTGCTTATCGCCTCTTCGACTATTCTGTGTAAGATGGATTATACGTGAGGCACAATACATATTGGAATCTCCCCCCTTTATTGCACAGTAGTATTTTAGTATTACTATAATTATTATATACGTATGATATTATTATATACATATAGGTACTATACGTGTAAAATAATATTTTGAATATATTTATTAATAATATTAATTAATATGTTATATTGTCTACATTTTTATTTTATGCGATACCTTATTATGATAGATAGATTACAGTATTTGTAATAGCAAGTTATTAGCGATTTTATGTGATTCTGTATTATTCTTTTACTACCGATATCTAGAAAGAATTTAGGTGGAATATAACTGCAAAATTTTGAAATATATGGAATATATTACAAATAGAGCTCACGGTCAAATTTCACGATTCAAATTTCGACAATCAAATTTTTCATACAAAAAGTTTTTAACTTTATTTAAAATATTTCGAATAAGAATTGTATTCAGATTACGAAAAACTGCCAAAACATTGGAGTCCAGTTGATCTTCCCAAATAGATTTCCCGTTCACAAAGATATGATCCCATGTAGAATGCATTATGTATTTATAAACAAATAAATATTAATATATTTAAGTTCTGATGGCAAGTGCCATAATCAACAACAACGATATACGTCGAGCCATTTTGTACGAACACGACCAAGAATAACAGGTAACTGACACAGAAAAACATCGGCGAACATTAACAACAAGCCTGATCAGTAATGTTTACGTTAGACCCTATCTACAAACCACAGCTCTCACCCATGACACTCGTGTTTGACTCAATTTCCTTACCACAAGTCCATGAGTCCTTATCACTGAACTAATCTATAAAAATTTTCAAATATTCTTGTCAAATTATAATAAACTAGTCGCTAAGACAGTTTAACTCCTAGGAAATTTACATTGCCCACTAACTTGATAGTTACTTACTCTCTACTATTATGTTCGCATTGTATGGTATCAGATTGCATAAGATATAAATACATACATAATACATTGCATATGAGACCTTAATTAACCTATAACCGACTGCTAAGCCACCAGTGTTTGCTTATCGCCTCTTCGACTATTCTGTGTAAGATGGATTATACGTGAGGCACAATACATATTGGAATCTCCCCCCTTTATTGCACAGTAGTATTTTAGTATTACTATAATTATTATATACGTATGATATTATTATATACATATAGGTACTATACGTGTAAAATAATATTTTGAATATATTTATTAATAATATTAATTAATATGTTATATTGTCTACATTTTTATTTTATGCGATACCTTATTATGATAGATAGATTACAGTATTTGTAATAGCAAGTTATTAGCGATTTTATGTGATTCTGTATTATTCTTTTACTACCGATATCTAGAAAGAATTTAGGTGGAATATAACTGCAAAATTTTGAAATATATGGAATATATTACAAATAGAGCTCACGGTCAAATTTCACGATTCAAATTTCGACAATCAAATTTTTCATACAAAAAGTTTTTAACTTTATTTAAAATATTTCGAATAAGAATTGTATTCAGATTACGAAAAACTGCCAAAACATTGGAGTCCAGTTGATCTTCCCAAATAGATTTCCCGTTCACAAAGATATGATCCCATGTAGAATGCATTATGTTCTCCATGTAAACAAGATTAGAAAGAAATCAGAATTTTCTTGTGATATAATATACAAATATTTTTTTGCACCTACTATATTCGTCATAAAGAACTAGCGCGGCCTCTAAATCTCACTTCGTATAATCGACTAGATATTTTGCTGTCACTTTGCTACCTATTGACGTTGTTGAACTCAAGGTTACATACAATTGCTCAGCGTGATGGAAAGCATCCTTGAGCGCGTTTTATAAATTCGAGATCGTCAAGAACTGATATTATCGACCCTAAAGGCTTTTTGTTCCTATGATTCTTCGAACTGATACCAAGAAACATGAGATATTCCAAAATACAAACGTCGACTAATCCCACGGGTACATTAAATATCTCAATACAACGAAGTAGAGATATATACAGAATTGTAAACAGAAAGAATCCATGTACTCATAGCTTAACAAATTAACATAATCATTGTAATATAATAAACATTTCACAGATTGCAATAAGACAGAAGTAATACATTATTGTTATTAATATACCTATATTTAATGTTGCTGAAGTTGAAAAAGACGTTCTTTGTTCACAAATTCTATCCATCTTTAAATTTGTTGTATTTAATTACAAAGGAAATAAAATAAAGTTACATATACAACTATATATATTTAAATACACGTGAAATAGAGATCATTTAATAGTAATTATCCCAATTGGTAAAGGTATAATTTTCAATTAATTCAAGTATGAATAAATTTAAACAAATTTGAGTAAAGAAAGTAGTAGGTTAAACAGTGACATATAAAAGACTAAAAGATAACACAAAACAACTCTAAGCGACTGTCTTCACGACTTCTTTCCACCTCTGGCTATCGAGCTACACACAAACTCTTCTCTCGAGAGGATCGTCCCTCACTTTCCCTAATTGTCCTAAAGCTACCCGCACTTCTTCGGTCGCCGAAAATATTACAGACCCATTGGTAAACTGTTCATCGACGAATGTTTTCCTGCTGGGTCTGGTTTTCGTCTTGTCCAAACACTTTCGTTCGGTTCTTCTTTTATGACTCTTAACCTTTTGGAGTCCTTAAACCTACGTTGCTCCATAAATTTACACTGGATATATACCTACTTCATTCTGATAATCATCTTTATTAACCTATTTGCAACGTGACTCTACTTAAAGTGCCATGTTCGGGCATCAGCGACTGGCCCGTATCACCGCGCGCGTATCAGCTCTTACTCATAATAGAAGTTAAAAAGATTTTCACAACAAAAGTAATAAAGTAAAGATAATGAACTGTAGGTGAGATGCTCATAAAAGGGATCAAATGTGATCTGTGACGTATGAAGAATATTCAGCAACTGGTAATGGAAAAAAGTCAGCACGCGGATTATTCCGCGCTCGGTGATAGACGACTGTCGTGGCTCGCGAAATATTCCGTGCTTGAATGCAAATGGGTTAATTAAACTGATAAAAGCCGATTACTCTACAATTTTCTAGGCATTATATGTGCTGGAACTTAAACCATCGCCTCGGTTTTAGCCATTCCCAAATTACCTGCACCTACTTAGGTACGATGATTAAGGGAGTGTCGTCCACCTTCTTGTTCAAAACACCGTTCTCTACAATATAAAACCATTCGCTCGATACTGTTTAGCATTGTTGCGAGTCTCTCGCAGACGATCACCTGCCTTTTGAGTTTCACGCAGTTTTACAATAATTCCACTCTTCAAATCTAGCGTACTAAATACCTTTGTGACTTGCAATAAATCTAGTTAATTCCCTATTACCATAGCCGTGGGCAAGCATACTCTTACTCGACCTCATACTATAACTCTTCCACTAAATCTTCTATTACTTCTATACGTTCAGGAACCGTAACCTATCTACGGATTCGACATCAATATTCAAGATTTCGAGGACGTCTACCTTCTTAACCCCTTCCCGTACTTTAACGAATCTAACTCGTGATAAAGATTTTCGCCCAAACATGAATATCACGAACCAGACTGGCGATCAAAAAATCGGCCCAAATGTATATATCACGGAATGATGTTTAGCCAATTACGATCGTGATTAAGTATTAGTTCCAATGTATGGTTATATTGTCTAATCCAACGCCGCGAAATTGTAAAATTCTATTCTTTACTTAGGAGCACCTATTTTTACATAATGATCTGTTCGTATCAAATTTAAGTCGCTGCCGGGATTTATTAACGCTACTAACTTACAGCCGTGAATCTGCACCTTCTGAAGACATTTTTTCCTTGATGCCTTTGTCACACTACTCACATCTTTCACGGATTTAGTCACATTCGATCACTCAAACGCAATATGCCCATATTCTCGACATTTGAAACACTTCACACCTTTATTTTTCGTCACCGGTCTCCGCATGAGTAACATCTTCGTACATCTTGCGTCGTAGCACCACTGACTGTCTTCCTCGTCTCCTCTTCAATTATCCTACTCCTCGATCTCGAATTCCCCTTCATAGTCTCGTACGACGCGAATCTCTCCTCTAATTCGCGTACCCTTTTAGCGCCATACAATATCATTTTGTTCGTTTCTTCGTTTCGAAATCTATCAATAATAAATTTAATGGCTGCTGAAATTTCCATGCCCATTTGTTTCACGATATCTGACATTTGATAAATATATTCTTCGTGCGATTCGTCTGACTTCTTTTTTGTATATAACTCGCGATGAACTTTGTACGAATACACAGATTGCAGCAATTTCAATCTCAACGCCCGCTTCATCACGAACCATTTGCAACGACATTTTTCGTAATTAGCAAGCAGTTTCGCTGACCCGCGTAGCAATCGTTTGATATGTATCATCTTCTGAATATCTCCACTCGCATAGCTCTACCATATCTTCTTGAAGCCAGCAATGAATGTTTGTTCTGTCATCTCCGCTGAAATTATTCATCGATTCCTCAACGTCTTTAAATGTTAACACTGCTACGCACTTTTTATGTGGTACGTTCAGGGGACCACGATAAAATTTCCATTATTTTTGCTATACAACGATGAATTATCAAACAATATGTCAAAGAAAGAATAGTGCAAATTATTAATGTCTTCTATTTAAAGTTCTCTATTTGTTTTCAGGTTGTTCAAATATTCAAAAATTATTTAAAATAAAGGAAATATAAATTTAAAAAATTAGTATCGCCGAATACTGATGATCACCGTGACCCCACTGAAGAGACAAGCGCCGATCACTGATGACCACTATAGCAGTCAACGTGTTACCATCTGCAATCGTCTCATGCACTCTTTGACTTCACTCCGCTCGTCTTCATTTTCAGTTTCGTTTCCATCTCCATCTACATCCAGTGAAAGCGACTTTCAGCCAATTTTGCAATTCCTTTTTACTTCCTTGCTTGTGCTTCTTCAGTTCTTCCTTCAACTCGGGTAATTTCATCGTTTTGACACGTTTCAGCTTATTATTACAAGGACTTGCTGGTACAATATCGTAAGTAGTATCGTTTCCTTCGTTAGACATCTTGAACAGCTTGTCATCATGATATACACAATGAAGTATTAATTCTTACACCATCAACTACAATCACTCAATTTTATCACTGTCACCGTAAACCTAGCTTTATTCAATCCTAGCTGACTCTCCAAAAATATTTTGTTATTATATATACTTTTATTTTAATATGATTGAACTAAGAAAATTGGTTAAACAACGATATTTATAAAACGAAAAAACAACACGAAACAAATCTAAGCGTCTTTCTTCGCCACTCCCTTCGACCTTTCCCAAAGCTTCACACAACACTGCCCTTTCAGAAGGATCGTCCCTCACTGTCCCTAATTGTCCTTAAAACTACCCTCACTCCTTCGGTCGTCGAAGATATTGCAGTCCCATCGGTGAACTGTTCGACAAGGAACGTTTCCCCGATGAGTCTTATTTTCGTCTTGCTCACTCGCTTTCACTCGTTTTCCCTTTTATGGCTCTTTTCCACTTAGGGTCTCAAGCCTACGATACTACATAAATTTACACTGGATATATACCTGCTTCATTGTGAGAATCGTCAATATTAATTATATCGATATAAGCTGATTATGAATTTCTACATTTGCCTTGGCATCATATGTGCTGGAACTTGCAAAAATTGTCTCTTTAGAATTAACCATTTGCACCCGAGAGGCGCCTCTCAGTCGTCATTTAATCAAAGATCGATGTTAATTGATATATCAAATTTTAAATTACCCAACGATGCGTGGAATGTTAAAGAAAAATAATTCTACGCCTTAATTTGCATACGATTTCTTATTTACCGTTTTAAAAATATTGTCCACTTTATGGCAAAAAGTCTTCGAATTACTATTTTTCTGTAACGAAAAAATCGCCGAGTGCAAAGGATTAATATTATCATTATACACTGGTTTTAACTTTTTTCTGTTACACACTCGTGTAGTGTCATTAGCAGTATGTACATTGCTATACATATTGACAATATATGTGCATGTATATATGTCAGATCATACGGTGAGGGATCGACTAGAATAACATTGTTTCACTTAATAGAACAAAACTAAGCTTTATTAATAAAATAACAGTTTAATGTAATATTGTTGAAAATAAGGTACGTCTTAACGTATTTACAAATATCAATTTCTTAGGAGAAATAGATATGTCTTTGAACTATGCGTTGGAAAGGTTCCGGAAACGCGTGAAGTGTTTACTTCACGCTGTAGATAAGAATTAGGGAACCTGAACGAGCTGTAATTGCATACCCTTTTTCATCACTCTAGTTTTGTTTGTCCCTGCGTACAGTTAGAATACAGTAGATATACCTTCCTAAGAATAGAATAAAGATAATTATAAAGAACGATAGTTATTTCTTTTTACCCATAATCCCAATAAATACAATAGGAATTAATAAAGGCTCTAACAGCTCTTTTACGACTGATCTCTAAAACCTCTGATTTCAACTGACTTTCAATAATGATTCTAAACCGTTAATCTCAAACTCTGACTTTAAACTGAAAGCTAAAAGTGGAACTGAAAGGCTGTCTCACCCGCGCCTTTGCACCCTTATTTAAGTCTTGCACTCTGTCCTCTTCCATACTCAGACTTTCTTTCTTCATCATTCATTTCCTACGCGACCTAGGTAGGCCAGGTGCTTCAAACACAAAATGCATTCATAAACTTTTACTCGTTTATCGCATTCGGCTCTTTCATAAACATTGCGTATGATTCGATACTCTTGCACGTGGTCATTTTTTCAGGTCCATACTCATTCCATTTCACATATATATATAAATATACTTCTACCCAGAATTTATATCCAATTATTAAATACATTTTTTAAATTGTCTATAACGTATTATACAACACGTGGGATTTATAATTCGTGGAAAATTGCTAATATACATATGAGTTAACTGTAATCTTGTGCCTGTAATGTTGTTAACTGTAATGTTGTGAATTTTATGTAGATTTCAAAATAATATATATCTTAATCATTGTTAATCCTTGAAATCCCGTTTCGGCGGTATTATTACTCATTAGGAAATACCATATTGACCCCGTACCTTAGGTAAAACACGATGGCACCTTGACGCTTGGCCATCATATACGTCAAATACCTGTAGTATGGGGCAATAATTCAGTTCGTTTTCCCGTTTGTAACTCCTACCCTTGTACCTCAAATTCGGAAACTCCATCCAATAACAAAATACATAGCCCTACTTGTGGATTTGGTTTTATTAGTGTGAATGCAAATGTGTGAGGACGAGTAATGGCACGAATATAGATATGCATGTTTTTAAAAGTACGAATGGAAGATCTAGAATGCGTGGTGTTGTGCAGTTGCTATGGATCAGAGTCAATATGTTATAAGGAAGTTCAGTTTGTTATAAGAAGCGTGAGAGTGAACAATTACGATATAAGACGTGTGTAATTTATACTTTTATAATAAATATATGATTGTTATACAACAAACTCACACTACCAAGGGTCTAATAAATGCTAGATCTAGTAATACGTGGTATATAAAAATACACAATATCAAGATAACGATAAAGTCCACTTACTATTGTAAGAATGACCTATTGACGATATACATTCATCATTACATCTATTGCATGACGTTTACCATGCAAAATTTTACGTGTGACGTTAGTAACATATATTTCGAAATTCTTTTTTAATAATTATTACATAAATAAACAAATTGTTCAGCCATGTCATATTTCATGCCTGTTCTAGGTCGATAAGACAAGCGCGAACACATCTTCTGGCACATCTGACTCAGCAGATGCCAGAAGTAATCTCGGTTACTGCATGTGTATGCCATAGTGTTCGTATCTAAAACCAAACTGAGTTTCGAGAATTATATCGTTGTCGTTACTCTGCTTATATATGGCACATATAGTGCAGTAGCATATATTTAAGTAATAGCAATGAAGAAGTAAAATGTACTTTTATCTGCTTCACCGGAATACTTTCACCGTTAAATGATTTTTCCTGCTTTTAAAATTATATTTTGTTCCCTTTCTTCAGAGGAATTTCTTTGTGCGATATTTTCTTGAATTGGGGCAGATTCTATGTGAGACTGAGTGACCGAAGTTTTTATAATAGAGACAGTAGAGTTCCTCCATGCTTAACCTGCTCTCATGGTACATGAAGGAGGGAAGAGGAAGTAGTTTAAACTCGCTGGGGTTGTGGTTTGAATTGCATTTAACTTCGACATCTTCTATATTGAACTTGACCCGTCCCATTTAATTTCTTCCAGGTAAATACTGAGCCAAGTATGACTCTTCCATTATTATTTACTGGAACGTACTTTCTTCTTTAATTTTCAAACTTTTCGTCACCCTCGATTGCAAATTATCTTGCTGTTATTTTTCGTGGAGTCTTTCTTTCGAATTGGATCACGCTCGATATTTTCTTTAGTTACAGTTCATTGTCTGTCAGAATTTTTTAACCTCTTATTCACCATTTAAGCCGCTCACTGCACAAATCGATTAACTCCACTTTTTGAAAAATTTTAAATTTAAGTGTCAAAGCACTTGGTATAGTTATAACTTTTTATATTTAAGATTTTTCAAAAAGTGGAGTTAAACGATTTGTGCAGTAAACGGTTCATTTAGAAGTAGTAAAAAATAAAAATTGATAGTCGATATCAAGTTTAAAATAATAGGATATACACCAGGCACTCTCTTTACACGATCTTCGCGACTTTTACACGGTTTTTCAAGCATGTTATTCAGTTGTGCGATTTCTTTAACACGTTTTATTCATTTCTATACAATTTCTTTGACATACATTTTTATTTTTATCTTCAAACCCAGGAAACTGGCAAAGGTACGAAATATCGTCATCGAATGCAGTTTAAATTGCTATTTGAATTGTTTGCTTCAGTTTAAGGTATGTTTTATTTAAAATCGATTAGTTTCTGTATAATTCCACGTCGTGGTGATGGAAAATGTGCCATCAACTTGGTAGCAGAGAGACTTTATGTTACTACCTTCCTGTAACGAAAGAAACTTTCGAGTACAAAGGGTTAATCATCAAGAACACTATTGTAATAGTAATATTATTTAAATTTTTTAACAATGGACTTTCAGAGTACTTTTTTTTCAAATTTTCTTTGTGTTAATTTTCGTGAATTCTTGAATTCTTTTCTGTTAAGATAAGAAAATATTAATGTTCTTCCTTAAGAAAAAGTTTATGCCATACTTTCACAGATATAATGAAGTCTATTTTATTTTTCGCCAAGCTGTTTAATATGTTGATCGATGGCGGTCTGGAGAATTTCCTGGAACTGCCTTCTCTAGGATCTGGTATAACTAAGATCTTCTCGGACGCTACATTAGGTGCCAGCTGCGAAAGTGTGACGTCCTTCTTCTTAATAGCCCTAGGGTTTCTTTAAAAGTGGACTATCTTTTTGTTCCCGTGGATGCTTTATTTTTGGGTTGTTGTTTTCCCAAGTCCGATGACACGAAACTTTCTTCTTCCAGGATTTCAAATTAATTTCTGATTGTCTTTTCCTTCGCAATTCTTTTCTCAATTTTCGATCATCGTCCAGTTCTCTTAAGTTTACAATACCAGTGATATTGCTTACGTTTGCGGTAATTTTGAAACCATCTTCAATTTATTTTTACAGAACCGATGAATTTTTCTAGTATTATAATTCAGGAAATGTATTATCTTTTTGCAATAACAATCCTACGACGCTTTTGAATTAAAGGTTTTGAATTAAAATTAAAATTAAATTTTCAATTTTTAAAATGCGTTGATGCCTAAATGTTTAAACAATTTTCAAGGGTCGTTTTTTATATAAATACTTTATTCGTATACCACTAAGTCGCTTGTATACATGTTAGAGAATGTATTATATACTATGCTTTGTCGGAAACCATTTCTTATCATGAAGGTTTCTAGGGACTAAAAAGGGTTTTAGGCGACGAATTTCTTGTCGTATAACATTCTGGATCAGTTTGGTTAGGTATTACGTGAGGTTCGTTTTTATGAATTTCAAGAAAGGTTCGACCAAACTCAATGTTAAAAGCTTTTTTTAGATATATGGAAAGCGTGCTACTAACGTTTCCCGTCCGGCAGGTGGCGGAAGTGAGTTTCCTTGTCACGTACAGCATAGAATGTACAGACCTGAATTCGAACTGGCTTTTCAGGATAACATCATGCTTATCGTAAAATATCGCAGAATTTGTTGCAATATGCATCATCATTTTGAATATTTTATTAATATCCAGGAGGAATTTAATAAATCGATAATGCGCTTTTATCTTTTGTTTTTTCTTTGATACTTAATAATTTTGAAATTCCACTGTTTTCGAAATCGATGTAAATCCGATTAAAAATTTATAATCTGTTACGAAAAACGAACAAACAAGTATTATTTTTAAAGTCCGAGATAAATTTGTGTCTCTCGTTTGTAAAAAAATTCGGTACTTTTGATACATGTATTTTAATATTTTCGCGAGCAACTGTATATATATGATGGTATAATAAATTGATATACCATATTAAACAAATTAACGAAGTTATGTAATTTCTCATCATTTGTCGCCTTAAATGTGAATTCTAATTTTGGAAATAATGTGAAATAACGAAGAGTCGTGTATTTTGATCTGAATCATCTGTGTTTCTATGATTGAATATGTACATCGTTCCATTATCGAATTTCTTTTTAGTATCTCTTATTTTTCGAGTATGTGTCTTCTTTATTCGATGATATTACAGGGCTGTTCTTTGTTCAGGTGTACGTACATTTTATGTATGAACTAATTCAAGCTAGACACAAAAGTTTTTTACTTTTTCTTCAGTGTCTACAATGGAGATAATGTCAAGCATATTTGTCTCTTGGGTTGTATGTTTGCTGGCCAGAGACAGTGCACGTCAGACATAGAAATTTTTGGGGATTCTATATTTACTCGCTTTTCTTGTTTGTGCAACAAATTTTGTGAAATGCTGCGTGACCATGTCCAAGATCCTGTTCCTCTAAAAATTATCAACCGAGTCGAGAACGACTTTCTTGCTCTCATATCTAAGAACTTACGTATATGTTATTACTCAATATTATCATTTAAAAACCATTCCTATTTTGTTCTTTTATTTAATTGTATAAAAAAATGACTTTCTTTTCTTCATGATGTTTAATGCGTGACAGTCACCTAATTTCTTTTTGAATTTGGGATTTTCTAAATTATGGGATGGAATTTTTCTGTCTGCATCGGGACTTGGTTTGTCGACGGAATTGTCAATTTCGTCTATTATTAGTCTTAATTAAGTTTTGTACATGAACAAAATAATATTTTGTTATTTCGATGTATACGTGATATCTTATTGTGTGCATAGATATATTATGTGTGTATCACAACCAACAATATTTTCTTATTGTTTAAAGCTACATCTGCTGTCCTCCTTGGTTCAGTCTGTAGTGAATAACAATGTAATATTTAAACGATACGTTGAGTATCATCAGATTCTATTAATGTATTAATTATCTAATTACCATACGTTACTTATCAATTCACGTGAAGTCGGTTTTGTTTTGTGCAGAATACATCAAATTATCATATCATGACTTTTACAAATAATCCTACACAAGTGATATGCATCGACAAAAATTTGTTGAAAATGCGTACAGGAAAATTAATGCGAATTTAAAAATTCGTTTTATAGTGTTCTGCTTTACGAAGATAAAAAAGTGTCAAAGAAACAGTATGTCACAATCTAGCAGGACATTTAAAACATGGTATGAAGCCTTTATCACTACTTATACTACTTATTAGGATGAATTAGTTTAAAAAATGTTTTCAATCATCAAATGTAACATTTTCCCAAAAATGTCACGAATCGAAAAATTCATATTATCGGAAGATAATATGAAGTGAATTATCGGTCTCATTATTTTGCTATTTTTCAATATATGTTGGCAGCGTAATTATGATCAATTAATCTGTTATTGGTACTCGCAGAGAGAAAATCGTGCACAGTATTTGCGTTTATGATACGAGGTATCAAGTTACCAGACTGCCTGGAAAATAATGTGTACCATTTTGAAGCAGGTGCACAGGCAAGCCTACTAAGTATGATAAATCTAGATAACACTGCTTTATGGTCATGAAAAAAAGAATAAACAAATGAGGCGAAGAAACTAAATATGTCACAGACATAGTATTAAAAGTCTGAAACATACTCGTTACTCACATGAAAAAAGGTCTGCACCTATGTTACAAGAATTCGACAATTTTTTCGAAAATAATTTATTTCAATGCATCGTTCCTCTTCCAATCATTCATTGCGATTAAACAAAATTTCTTTGTCTTCGTAAGTATCTAGTTTCGATCGTAGATCATGAAAGGACGCCGAAACTTTCTCAATCAGATATTTTAAGCGTTTGAACTCTCAACTCGAAGTAACAACTCGAAGTAGGAATAAACAGTTTCTTCTGCTAGTTTCCAAAGAAAAATATCTAGAAGATTGCCAACATTAAAAGGAGAAATCGCAAGATTTAGCAGAAATTGTTTACAGGGACGACAAATTCTTCTGAAACTCTGCGTCACGAATCTCCTAGACAATAGTCTGCAAATAACAAAACTGAAAAAGCACCCCTCAAAGCATCATTGTTAAACATTTCCTACAGCTTCTCAAAGAAATGTATAATACACATACATAGCAATTATAGAAGATTATATATTTCCTTAGTACATATTTCTAGACTAGTATCATATTTATTATCAAGTTCTTGGACAACGATTTAATTATGAAAACTTCTGCACTGAAAAGTTACTTAATTTTAAGTAGTTACTACACGTCTATTTTGTTCTGAATAAAATTATACGAAAATTTGGGATTTTGCATAAATTCTGTGCGCGTTAAGACACATTGATACGATGACAATTATGCAAATTCTACACGATACTCTGAGGGAGCCAGAATAGAATTGGAGCATACTAGAGACAAACTGTGCTACTTAATTTCTATTATACAGGCTGTCCCAGCAAGTACAATTGGGAAGCAGGTGATTCTACACGCAAAAACGAATCGAAAAAAAAAAAAAGAAATTTTTTTATTTGGAGCTTCGTTGTCAAGAAAATCGACCTCGAACATTCACCGAGCACACGTGTACGTAGCTATGACTTATATAGACCAACCATCGATACATAAGCATCGGTGGTACAATCGAGGAGGGGGTGATTCTACATGAAAAGCAAATAAAAGAAAAAGAATAAAATTTCTGATTCGAAGCTTCGTTGTCGAGAAAATCGACAGTGAATATTTACAGAGAACGCGTGCACTTAACCATCATGGTGGTGGTGGACCATCAATATATTAGCGCACTCAGAGGATATTTAAAGTCCATTTTCTCGACAACGAAGCTTTGAATAAAAAAATTGTATTCTTTATTTTCGATTTGCTTTCTCATGTACGATAGAATCACCCCTTCCACTCTTGTATCACCGATGCTTATGTATTGATGGTCCATACACCTAACAAGGAGAGTGCAAGTCCTTCGGGTCACCGATTTAGTTGAACCTTTGCAGGTTTGTAGATATCGCCCTGCAGTTTCAGAAAATATATCATTATAGCTGCCGCCACTCAATAGCTTATGAGATATTTACTATTAAAGTTTTATTATACCTTTAATTATATATTTATTTGCACCAATTTTCAAATGAAGTTGTGGTCTAATAAGGACCGAGAGAATTCATATACTGTAGGGACCGGGGTTCGAGATCGCCGTCCACAGTCAATATTTCTTTCTCAATCTATTTTTTATTTTGTATTAATTTTTCGCCTATGAAAGCATTAATAACAATTGTAAATAAAATTTTATAATAAAAAATTTTTTTTCTCGCTTTCCTATGCTAGTACATATTTATTGCAAAATAATAAGAATATTATGCACGAAAAACAGTTTTCTATAGTAATCTTATTTACTTCTAACTAATTATTAAATTAAACATTGTACAGGAATGTTGTCTATATCCAACTTTGCTGTGTATCTATAAATATTCATGAATTAATTACAGAAACTTGGAAATTTATTAATTTTCTACTGCCGAATAAATCAAAATTTTACCGCCTGCGATCAACGCCATCTATGATTTGGGCTCAAAAATCAAGAAAGTAATAGGAATATAGAATAGGCAAGGAGGTCGATGGTGAGCAGGTCACGTGACAGACAATGACAGAGAGGGGATAGAAAAGGATAGAATGGCTCCGGCAGTGAAAAATTATTAAT
Source organism: Eufriesea mexicana (assembly GCF_001483705.2). Taxonomy (NCBI): domain Eukaryota; kingdom Metazoa; phylum Arthropoda; class Insecta; order Hymenoptera; family Apidae; genus Eufriesea; species Eufriesea mexicana. The sequence goes on from NW_016918071.1 coordinate 71,444, forward strand.
TACTCAATTTTTGTAATTAATTTATGAACTTTCATAACTTCGTTGCAAAGCTGGAACTTCAGGCTGCATTCTTATATAATTTTCGTAAAGAATTTAACTCTAAATTGTTAGTTATTAATTTTTGTTTGATGGCGTCTATGATTTCGTAACGACGACCATTACAATCTTCCGTGAAAATATTTAATACTAAACGAAACTAGAATTAAAATGTGAACAAAAGTAATATGTGAAGATGCCGCAGGATATCCTTTATGCAATGCGTACATAAAGTTCATAAATTGATTACGCAGAAAATAGTAATTAATGAAAAACCAATGGCATTTTCGACAACAATTCAAACACTGCGTAAAGCAATCATTAATAATTAATTAACTGGGGAAAAATTTATAACGAAAAATATATGTGAAAGTTCTTGAAGGATTTGCTTTTACGATGCAATTATAAGAGTTCATAAATCAATCATAGAAATTAAGCAATTCGTTAATTTTCTAGTACCGAATGAAAATTCAAACGACACCAACATTTCAAGGTTCAAGTCCAAACTCATAGATGGCGCTGATCGAAGACGCTTGAATTTGGATCGGTTACTAACTTTGGTTATATGCTCCCGATACATGTTATCATTGGACGGCAATTGTGTAATGGATATTTTCGACTGTAAACGGCGAAATAATCTATAACTGGAGAGAATGACATGAGACTGCGGCAGCGATGAAAACAAAAAGAGACCTCCGGTGAGTAATGTACGGTGGAATGTGTGTGGTTTGTGCATGTTTTAAGTAAAAAAATAAATCAACAGGTTATGGACTGCCAACAGAATGTAGGCCACGTGTTTGAGTGCGGAAAACAAAATTCGAGAAGGAAATTGGAAGTATCAATGCATGAAAGGATCAAAGTGGATATCATATTTGTAAATTTAGAATGGTCTTCACGCTATGGCCTTAAGGTTTGTATTGATATATAATGAAAGAACTAAGAAATGTAGGAATCTGCGAACAAGATTGGTTAACAATGTATAATTACAAAATTTGATAGTTTCAATCGCAGGGAAGGTATTATTAATTGATAACCTCTGCGTCAAGTTATGAGATATGGGTAAAATTAAGCAATATATATGAGAAGGATACAAAACAGCAAAACATGATATAGTAACCCACACTATGTGGCTGACAGGTAAGTTTTCAAATTATATGCATTAGGAAGTAAAATAGAATAAACAATGTTTATAACTAAAATTTTATGTACATTGCCAGATCGTGTATTTGCAACTGTTTGGGATTAATGCAAAAAGAAAAGAGGGAATAGATAATCTCACAACTCAGGTGATTGTTAAGAAAGCAAGATCATCAAAATGATCTATAGTATAGAAAAGAGGTGTTTCAAATGTAACTCAAGAATACATATTGCAAGTGCATGTTGGAAAAACCAAAAAGGTAACAAAGAAATTAAATATTATACTTGTAGAAGATTAGGATAAACATCGGAAAAATTTCTAGGATTGGAAAGAAAAGACGAGACCTAAGAAATGTGCTCTCTGTGTGGGACATGTAAGATATCTAATCATTTGCAAAAAGACTGTTATTTTAAAAACATGAAGGAAAGCAAAGGAGATAAAGAAGAAAAGAAAAAAGTGTGCTTCTTGACAGAGAGCAATGGAACAAAACAATGGATTTTGGATTCAAGAACAACCAGCCATATGGTGAACAAGCTAAAATATTTTAAGGAATAAGAAGCAATATGAACAGAAATTGAATCAGCATGGAGAAACATTTTTATGGGAACTATAGTAAAAGGTAGAAAGGACTTAGATAGCTGTATGTTTGAAAATGTTCTGTATGTTTCAAACTTGGGACAGAATTTAATGTCAATACATCTGATAACTCAAAATGTGGTAAGATAATTCTATGGGTGGTAAAATAATGTTCTAGAAACATAATGTAATAGTTTAGAAGAAGGAAAAATAATATTAGTAGGGAAGATACGTATTAATGGACTTCACGGTGTGGACGAACCAAAAGGAAAAATACAGACTAAAACATTATTAGTAAGGAGGAAGAAAAAGCTGGTAGTGATACAGAAAATTGGGCCATCTAAATACAGAAAACAAGAAAGAGTTGTCCACGAAAGGCAGCTAGAAATTATACATTCTGATATATGTGTGGGCCTACAGAACCAGAGACATGGAACAGAAATAGGTATGCGATGACAGTCTTAGATTTTACCAATTTTGTGATATATTTTATGCAATCATATACTGAAGCATTACAGAGATTGTTTAAGCATGTTACAGCAGCAAAAGCAAAGTTGAATAAAATACAGGTTTAGATGCGAAAATGAAAGCAGGAAGGTTTACCAGTCGTGAATTCAGGAATTAGTGCAGACAAAAAGTAATTATACTAGATTATATGACACAGTATACACTTCAAGTGAAAGGAATCAAACATTATTGGATAAAATACGAGCACTCTTGTACGACTGGAATGGAAAAGAAACTGTGGGTAGAAGCTGTGTATTTTGCAGCTTATCTACAGAATAAAAGTTCTGCAAAAACAATGAATATAACTGTACATGGAAAGTGAGTAGAAGAAAGATCTCACATATGAATTATACGTTTTAGCAGAAACTAATAGTTTTTGTTCGCAGATTCATTTTAAGGAAAGTAAACTCTGCAAAAATTACCTAATGAATATTACAGATTAGGATTTGTATTTATAATGCAATTAAATAAATGATACAGCATAATCTTTGTACTACTGAAAAGTATGGTTCAGTTTGATACTAGAATTACTAGAATTACTAAAAGGCATAAAATAAAAAAAAAGCAAATATATATTTACAATAATAAAATAAATAAGTATGTATAATTACCTTCCTATCTGAATGAAATGTAAACTAACTATTATCAGAAGCAAATATATATTTACAATAATAAAATAAATAAGTATGTATAATTACCTTCCTATCTGAATGAAATGTAAACTAACTATTATCAGAAGCAAATATATATTTACAATAATAAAATAAATAAGTATGTATAATTACCTTCCTATCTGAATGAAATGTAAACTAACTATTATCAGAAGCAAATATATATTTACAATAATAAAATAAATAAGTATGTATAATTACCTTCCTATCTGAATGAAATGTAAACTAACTATTATCAGAAGCAAATATATATTTACAATAATAAAATAAATAAGTATGTATAATTACCTTCCTATCTGAATGAAATGTAAACTAACTATTATCAGAAGCAAATATATATTTACAATAATAAAATAAATAAGTATGTATAATTACCTTCCTATCTGAATGAAATGTAAACTAACTATTATCAGAAGCAAATATATATTTACAATAATAAAATAAATAAGTATGTATAATTACCTTCCTATCTGAATGAAATGTAAACTAACTATTATCAGAAGCAAATATATATTTACAATAATAAAATAAATAAGTATGTATAATTACCTTCCTATCTGAATGAAATGTAAACTAACTATTATCAGAAGCAAATATATATTTACAATAATAAAATAAATAAGTATGTATAATTACCTTCCTATCTGAATGAAATGTAAACTAACTATTATCAGAAGCAAATATATATTTACAATAATAAAATAAATAAGTATGTATAATTACCTTCCTATCTGAATGAAATGTAAACTAACTATTATCAGAAGCAAATATATATTTACAATAATAAAATAAATAAGTATGTATAATTACCTTCCTATCTGAATGAAATGTAAACTAACTATTATCAGAAGCAAATATATATTTACAATAATAAAATAAATAAGTATGTATAATTACCTTCCTATCTGAATGAAATGTAAACTAACTATTATCAGAAGCAAATATATATTTACAATAATAAAATAAATAAGTATGTATAATTACCTTCCTATCTGAATGAAATGTAAACTAACTATTATCAGAAGCAAATATATATTTACAATAATAAAATAAATAAGTATGTATAATTACCTTCCTATCTGAATGAAATGTAAACTAACTATTATCAGAAGCAAATATATATTTACAATAATAAAATAAATAAGTATGTATAATTACCTTCCTATCTGAATGAAATGTAAACTAACTATTATCAGAAGCAAATATATATTTACAATAATAAAATAAATAAGTATGTATAATTACCTTCCTATCTGAATGAAATGTAAACTAACTATTATCAGAAGCAAATATATATTTACAATAATAAAATAAATAAGTATGTATAATTACCTTCCTATCTGAATGAAATGTAAACTAACTATTATCAGAAGCAAATATATATTTACAATAATAAAATAAATAAGTATGTATAATTACCTTCCTATCTGAATGAAATGTAAACTAACTATTATCAGAAGCAAATATATATTTACAATAATAAAATAAATAAGTATGTATAATTACCTTCCTATCTGAATGAAATGTAAACTAACTATTATCAGAAGCAAATATATATTTACAATAATTTACGCATTTGTAAATTTTTCCTTAATTAATTAATTATGAATAATTATTGCACAGTGGACATGAACTCGTACCGAATTGGTTACTTGGAATATTGGTGGAATATTGGTTTTTCATTAATTACTAACTTCTATGCAATTAATTCATGAATAAGTTAACAATAATAACAATAGTTTTTAACATATAATTGTTTGGAACAACATTTTCAAGTTACAAAAAGCAAATTTTTAACAAGTTTTGCGAATTTACATAACTTATATGTACATATTATATATTTCAGAATGCTTTCACACGTTATTGATAGTGCATTCACAGATTTTTTAAAAAATATGTTCAATAAAAATGGTCATACTGCTCATGCATCAAATTTTGTAACTAACGCAAATATATATTATATATTACTATAAAATATATCTTTATAATTAATTTAATAATTAATTTTATTAATTTATGAGCTTTGTGTAGTGGAAATTAAGCACTTACTAATTTGTTATTTTCATAAAGGAAACATATTTGTATTTGCATCATTGATATTAATTAATTTAAAGATTATTAGAAAAATAAAAAAATATAAATTATAAGAAACATCGTTTGATATTTTACATCGATATTTTAGTATATGGCTATTTCAAAGACGAAGCATCTTTCTGCGAAAACAAGGCAAATTTGCTCAATCCCAGAAACTTCTAGTCGATGCGAATTCATCATGCCGATAACACATGGTGGAAAATTTACACGCGTTGAAGTGAAACTTTCAGTCCCTGAAAAAAACGTTTCGTGAAGCAGTGTTCTCATTGATCAGTCTTTTAATTACTGCAATTGACGAAAGAAATATTCAAGAAATTTAATGTGCAGTATTAGTTACTATTTCGGAACATTGCACAACTTATGTAACATCGTCGTGATATCTACGAAGGGATCACAACACAAGTTTAAGCCAATGAGAGAACTTAGCCACGAACAAGATAAATAACAGTGAACACTTGTTCGATGGTAACATACTACATGTGGAGAAAAGTGAAGGTGCACATGTGAAATAAAGTGACGGAAGATCAAGTGTCTGTGAAATCGTATTACACAGTTTACTTTTCTCACTAATATGTCGGAAGTTAGGCTATTCCATTAGATTTCTTATAGCAGCGTTGACTAGGCTTTTTCACTATCTCATGTGCCGATTTTTCTACGATTTCGACCAAAAGTGCCCGAAGTTTAGTGATGGAAGTGTCTGTAGGTGTGAAGTCGTGCTGCGCAATTTACTTTTTCCTCTTCTATTTTCGGAATTAGCCTTTTCGGTTCGGTATTATCTATTTATCAGCATAGAGTGAATTCTTCCTTACCGGGATTGGAAATTTTTTTTTCGATTTCGGACGTGCGTTTTCGAGAAATAGTGCCGAAAGTGTCTGTGGGTGTGAAGTCGTGCTGCGCAATTTACTTTTTTGGCTTCTTTTTCCGAAATTAGGCTTCTGGATTAGGTTTGTTTTATATATCCGCATAAAGGGAATTTTTATTTAACGGGATTCATTACTTTTTTTCGGTTTCGGGCGTTCGTTTTCGAGAAATAGTGCCAAAAGTGTGTGTGGGTGTGAAGTCGAGCTGCGCAATTTACTTTTTTGGCTTCTTTTTCCGCAATTAGGCTTCTGGATTAGGTTTGTTCTATATATCCGCGTAAAGGGAATTTTTATTTAACGGGATTGATTATTTTTTTTTTTTATTTCGGGCGTGCGTTTTCGAAAAATAGTGCCGAAAGTAAAAGGGTGTGGTAGGTCGTGCTGTGTCGTAAACTTTCGTGGCTTAGTTTTTTTGAAGCATAGATATTCGATTTGCGCATTTGTTTATCACTCGATAGATCTATCTCTTGTATAATAGTATCAGTGTTTTTTTTTTTTTTCGTTGTTCGCTGTTTCTTTTCGAAATACAGTGCTGAATGTGGAAGGATGTTGCAGAATTTGTTCCGTCGTTATATCTGGTGGTTTAGCGTTTTGAAACTTCAATTTTTGATTTGGATTTTTCATTATCACTCGATAGAACAGACTGTTCCATAATTAATTTGCCGATCTTTTTCCGGAAATTAGAAACAGATTGTAGAAAAACGTGCGAAGCATTGTTGTCTCCATTGAGGTGTGCCTACATCATGCAGAAGAATCAAACCTTTATTTTAACATAACCTTCAGTTGTAAATAAGTAGTGTAAGATATAAACCATTCCTTTTGTATATTTTATTAGTGATAGCAGAGCCTGGTTGTGTAAAGATAATATTCTGTTGAAATATAGGGGCAGATGCAGTAGGAGAAAAATATAGTAGGAATTATTCTTTATGGCATTGAAGGATTATAAATACGTAAATTACGATATGTCTTTTGATTTCTAGGTCGACTAGCCATATGACATGCAGGACAAATGTATTTGTTGGTGAAATAAGGATTGAGAAAGGAAGATGGGTTTGACAGATGCAGAGATATAGAGAATACAGTGAGGCTGAAAGGTATGTTGTGTTTCTGATCTGGATAAATATTGATATCAGTGGTCAAAGTCAATGATCAGCACTATTCTGTTTAGTTTCAGAAAGATGAAGTTGAAGTATGTAATGAAAATGGAGAATTTCAATTGTAAGCATTGAGAAGAGGAAATGCATGTTACATGGATCAGAAAATATAAACGTGGAAGCATATGGGTCAACAAAGAAAGGTGTATAGTCTGGACAACTCTGTCATGTAATTATAAGGCTCATTGTAGAGATGGAAAACAAATAATTGGTAATAGTTATGAAAAGTAAAAATAAATTCAGTATAGAGTTTGAATGTTACAGTAGGGCAAAAATTTGAAAAAATATCGACAGAAACTTGGAAACTATAAAAGCAGCAGTATCCAAAAGGAAATAAAACATGATTTGTTTCTAGCCAAGATACCGCAGTGCAATGGACTTGCTGAGAGGAAGAACAAATCCACCATAGAGATGACAAGGGTGCCTATAATGAATTCAGACTTCAGACTTTAGATGAGTAATGTAAGAAGGAACGTGTGTGGGTTGTGCATGTCTGAACAAAAGAATAAATCAACAGGTTATGTACTGCCAACAGAATGTAGGCCACGTATTTGAATGCAGAAAACAAAATTCGAGAAGGCAATTGGAAGTATCAATGGATGAAAGGATCAAGATGGATATCATATTTAGAAATTTAGAGTGATCTTCATGCTGTAAACTCAAGATTTATATGAACGTGCAATGAAAGAACCAAGAAATATAGAAAAATACAAACAGGATTGGTTAACAAACAATGCGTAGGTACAAAATCTGATAGTTTCAACCAGAGGAGAGGAATTTGTGTATGAACATTAGGTCAAGTCATGAAATATGGAAAATATCCAGCAATATCTATGAGAAGGATAAGAACAGCAAAGATATTCC
>NW_016918072.1:0-200 GCF_001483705.2 Eufriesea mexicana
AATAGCAACGTATGGCGCAAAAGTCTGAGCTACTCTATCCTAACATAACCAAACGTAACATAAGCGAACGCAATGCAACACAGACAAACGTGCCAAGACCAATACTGCGGGCTACGCATAGCCACGCAGTGTGTACAATAGCCTATTAGAGCACAGATATCCACCGAACAGCAGTGTATAGCACAAAAGTCAAAGATACC
>NW_016918073.1:0-730 GCF_001483705.2 Eufriesea mexicana
GGTGAATATATCCGCTCTACTGTGCTCTGGTGAGTCCAGCTTGTCTCTGGCGAGACCAACAGTCGCTGTCTCGGTACGTCAGATTGAGTTATGTTACGTTTGGTTATGTTACGGTTGGATAGGTCAGGAGGGTATATCTTAGACTTTAGAGATATAGTCTGCTGTTAAGTGCATTCCTTCGCTCTACGGCGCTCTAATGTTTTCAGATTGGCTGTGGGAAGGCCAGCAATTGTGATCGCGGCACGTTATGTTGTGTCAGGTTAAATTCAGCTAGGTTGGATTAGGATATGTTTGGTTAGGATAGCTTTCACTTTTGTGTTGCACACGGCTATTCGGTGGATTTCAGCGCTCCACTGTTCTCTAGCACGTCCTGCTTTGCTCTGGGAAGACCAGCAATGGTTGTCTCGGCACATTAGGTAAAGTTAGTTTACGTTTGGTTAGGTTATGTCTCTTCGGTTTAGGTTTGGGTATTAAGGACTTTCTTGGCTTAGAATGTCATTCGGTGGATTCCTACGCTCTACTGTTCTCGAGTATACTCTATTCGACTCTAGGGAGGCCAGCAATAGTTGTCGCTGCAAGTTGTGTCGAGTTATGTTACGTTTGATTCCGTCACGAATGGTTCAGTTTGGAGGGGCTAGCTAGGACTCTTGCGCGGTACACCACATTAAGGACTTTCTTGGCTTAGAATGTCATTCGGTGGATTCCTACGCTCTACTGTTCTCGAGTATAC
>NW_016918074.1:0-2396 GCF_001483705.2 Eufriesea mexicana
ATCGCATTGTATATCAGAAAAGTCAATTGTACCCGAGCCGAGCCCAAACCAAAGGAACATTGCCAAACATAGCCTGACTCAACCCACCGTGCCGAGAACGCTATTGCTGCACTCCCCAGAGCCACGCAGGACATACTAGAGCACAGTAGAGCGCAGAAATCCGCCAAATATCAGTGTACAGCACAAGGTAAAGGCTATCATTGCCAAACGATGCCTAAGCCAACGTAACCGAACGTAACATGGCTGAACGTAGCGTGCCGAGACCAATCTTTCTGGCCTTGCCAGAGCCAAGCTGAAAATATTAGAGCACTTCAGGGCGCAGGAATCCTCCATGCAGCAGTCTGCAGCACTAAAGACAAAACTATCCTCTCCTATCCTAACCAACCGTAACATTACCAAACCTAACCTAGCACAACCTAAAGTGCCGCGAACACCACTGCTGGCCTCCCCAGAGCCAAACAGAACACATTATTGAAGAGTAGGACGCAGAGTTCCATAGAATCGCATTGTATATCAGAAAAGTCAATGGTACCCAAGCCAAGGCCCAAACAAAAGGAACATTGCCAAACGTAGCCTAACTCGGCCTAACGCACCGAGACCGCAATTGCTGCCCTCCAAAGAGTCAAGCAGGATATACGACGGCACATTAGAGAGCTTAAATCCACCGAATATCGGTGTAGAGCACAAAAGGGAAAGATATCCTACCCAAACATAGCATAACCCACCGTAACCGAACGTGACATGACACAACATAACGTGCCAAATGCCACTATCGCTGGCATTCCCGCAGCCATGCTGAAGATATTAGGGCACTGAAGGGTGCAGAAGTCCTGCTTATAGTATACTGTAGCTGTACAAGTATTTGGTTGGGTATGATTAGGATAATTTCGGTAAGTGTAGCTCCGTCTTTCGTGCTGTACACGGCTATTCGTTGGATTTCTGCGTTCTACCTTGATCTGTTATATTCTGCTTCGACCTGGTAATGCTAGCAACAGTGGTCTCGGCACGTAGTGTTGAGTTATGTTGCATTCGGTTAGGATAGGCTAGGTATACTTCGGTTGGGATGGCTTTGACACTCGTGGCATACCTTGATAGTCGGTGTATTTCTGCGCGCTACTGCTCTCCAGTGTATTCTGCCTGGCTCTGGGTAGGCCAGCAGTTGTGTCGCGTCACGTTATGTTATGTAATGTTACGTTTGGTCGGGTTATGTTATCATGGATTAGGTTTGGATAGCTTTCACCTATCTGCTATGCACCGCGTTCCTATGCATTTCTGCGCTGTACTCTCCAATAATACGTTTTGCTCGGCCCTGGGGAGAACAGCAATAGTGGTTGCGGCACGTTAGGTTGAGTTACGTAACGCTTTTTGTTACGTTTGGCTAGGTTAAGAGAGGATGGCTTTGACATTTGTGCTATGCACTTCTGTCCCGTGGATTTCGGCGCACTACTGAGCACGAATATTTTCTGCTTGGCTCTGGGCAAGCCAGCAACTGTCTCCTCGGCACGTTGGGTTGAATCATGTTATGTTTGGGCTAGGTTCGGATAACTTTCACTTTTCTGCTATACACTGCGACTCTGTCGATTTCTGTGATCCTCTCTCCTCTAATATGCTATGCTAGCCTCACGGGAGGTCAGCAATAGTGTTGCCGGCAAGTTAGGTATAGTATGATTACGTTTGCGTATGTTACGCTCGCTTATTTCAGGATAGGGTAGCTATAGCTCTTATGCTACACAATGCTATTCTACGGACACCTGCGCCCTACTGTGCTCTAGAATGTTCTGCTTGATTCTGGGGACGCTAGATAAAGTGGCCGCGACACGAGTGGTTGAGCTTTTTTACGTTTGGTTATGTAAGGTTTAGATATGTTTGGTTAGGGTATCTTCGACACTTGTGCTATACACAGTCATTCGTCTGACTTCTGCGATCTACTGTGCTCTAGTATATTCTGATCTCCACTGTGGAGGACAGCAATATTGGTCTCGGCACGTTATGGTGATGTATGTTACGTTCGGCTATGTTACTCTTGCTCAGGTTAGGACAGGATAACTTTGGCTTTTGTGCTATACACTGCTATTCGGTGGATTCCTACGCTCTACGTTGCTCTACTACACTCTGCTCGACCCTGCGGAATGCGTCAACGCCGACCTCGGCACGTTAGGCTGATTTGTGTTACGTTTGGCTAGATCAGGTTTGGCTAAGTTTGGTTAATATAGCCTACACTTTCGAGCTACACACTGTTATTCGGTGGATATGTGGGCACTACTGTGCTGCACTGTACTCTGCTTGGCTCTGGGGAGTCCAGCAATAGTGGTCTCGGCACGTTAGGTTGAGTTATGTTAGGTTCGGTTAGGTTACGTTAAGTTACGCTTGGTTAGGTTATCTTCAACTCTTATGCT
>NW_016918074.1:2702-14724 GCF_001483705.2 Eufriesea mexicana
TAGCTTGAGTTGGGTATTACGTTTGGATAGGTTAGTTTAGGCTATGTTTGGAAAAGATAGATTTGACTTTCGTGCTGTACACCGTTTTTCGGTGTATATCTGCCATCTTCTGTGCTCCACTTTACTCTGCTTGGCTCTGGGGATTCCAGCGGTAGTGGCCTCAGCACGGTAGTTTGAGGTATGTTACGTTTGGATATGTTAGGTTGAGCTTTGTTTAGTTAGGTATTCTTTGACTTTTGTGCTGTAAACTGTCATTCTATGGATATCTGCGCTCTACCGTCCTCTGATATGTTCTGCTTGGCGATGGGGAGGCCAGCAATGGTGGCCGCGGCACGTTAGGTTGTGTTATGCTACGTTCGCTTATATTACATTTGACTAGATTGGGATAGGTTAGATTTGACTATAGTGCTGTACGCTGCAATACGGAGGATTTTCTAGCTCTACTCTGCTCTACTACGCTCTGCTCGGCTGCTGATATCCCAGCAGTAGTGGTCTCAACTGGTTAGGTTAAGTTAGGTAACGTTTGGCTAGGCTATGCTTGGCACAATTTGGTAGATATATCATTGACTTATGTGCTATACACCGCAATGCGTTGGTTTTCTACTCAATATTATGCTTTATTAAATACTGCTTGACTCGCTGGTGGCCAGCAATAGTGGTATCGGTGCGATAGGCTGAGAAATGTAGCGTTCGGCTAGGTTAAGATCGTTTGGGTTAGGTTAGGTGTCTTTGACTTTTCTGCTATGCACTGCCATTTTATAGAATTCTGCGATCTACTCTCCTCTAATATGTTCTGCTTATATCTTGCGAGGCCGACAATTACGATTGCGGCTCTTTAAGTTGGGTTATGTTACGTTCGGCTATGTCAGGTTGGGTTAGGTTTGGTCAGGACAGCTTTGACCTTTGTGCTCTTCACTGCAATTAAGAGGATTTTTGTCGTCTACTGTGTCCTAATATGCTCCGCGTGGCTCTGCGGGTGCCAGCGACAATGGTCTCGGCACGTTAAGTCGAGTTTCCTTAAGTTTGGTTAGGCAAGGTTTGTTTGGGTTTGGTTAGCATATGCTTGACTTTTCTGACATACATTGACATTCCGTGGCACTGCTGCGCTCTTCTCTCGTCTAATATGTTCTGCTTGGCTGTGCGGAGGCCAGCAACAGTAGTTGCGGCACGTTAGGTTGAGTTATGATTTTCTGGTCATGTTACGTTTGGTTAGGTTAGGATGGGATAGCATCGACCTTAGTGCTTTACACTTGTATTCGGTGGGTTCCTGAGATCTTCTGTGCTCGACAATATTCTGCTGTGCACGATAGTGGCCGCGGCATGTCATGTTTCTATATGCTGCGTTTGGTTAGGTTATGTTGGGGCACGTTGTGTATGGATATTTTTGAGTTTTGTGATATAACCAGCGTTGCGGCGGATTGCTGCGCCCCACATAGCTCTAATATACCCTGTTCGACTACGCGGAGGCCACTAATTGTGCTTGTGGCACATATGGTTGAGTTATGTTACGTTTGGATCGGTTAGGTGAGTTATATTATGGTTAGGGTACCTCAGACATTAGCGCTGTGCACTGATGTTCGGTGGATTTCTGCGCTCTACTGTGCTCTAACATGATCCACTTGGCTCTGGGGAGGCAAGGAATAGTGCTCTTGGCTCGTCAGGTTTAGCTAAGCCATGTTTGCCTGGTTTAGGATAGCACAGGTTAGGATAGGATGTCTTCGACTTACGTGCTGTGCGCTGCTGTTGGGTGGCTTTCTGCGCTCTACTCTTCTCTAGTACATCATGCGTGGCTCTGGGGTGGCAAGCAATTGTTGTCTCGAAACGTCAGGTTGAGTTACGCTACGTTTTGTTAGGTTACGTTTGTTCGGGATTGGTTCGGATTCCATTAATTTTTCTGCTATACACTACGATCCTTTTTATTTCTGCGCTCTATTATCCTCCAATACGTTCTGCTTAGCTCTTGGGAGGCAGAAAAATACGAACGCGTCACGTTAATATCAGATAGGTAACGTCTGGTTAGGTTAATTTGGGTTGGGTTCGGTTAGGATACCTTAGGCATTTCTGCTCCCCACGGTTACTCTCTGGTCTTCTACGCTCTATTGTGCTCTATTACATCCTGCTTGGATCTGTGGCGGGAAGCAATAGCTTTCTCGACACGTTAGGCTGTGTTAGGCCACGTTTGGTTAAGTTACGCTAGTTTGGGTTAGGTTCGGATAGCCTAGACTTTCGTGCCATACCCTGGTATTCGGCGGATTTCTACGCTCTTCATTGCTCTACTCTACTCTGCACGACTCTGGGGCGGCCGGTAAAAGCGGTCTTGGCACGTCAGCCTGAGATATGCTACGCTCGGTTAGTTTATGTTCACTTGGGTGAGGCTTGGATAGATTTGAACCTCGTGGTATACACAGCTATACGGGAATTACCGATCTCTGTTGTGCTCTACTACATTCTGTGTGGCCGTGTCCAGTCCAGCAATAGTGATCGCGGCACGTTATATTGAGTTAGGCTTCGTCAGGCTAGGTTTCGTTTAGTCCGGTTAGATTAGGATATCTTTAGTTTTTGCGCTATACACTGCAACGCAGTTGATTTCTGCGCTCCTCTGCGCTCCAGCATAATCCGCTTGGCTCTCTGGTGGCCAGCAATAATGATCGCGGCACGTTAGGCTTAGTCGGGTTATGTTTGAATAGGTTAGGCTAGGACAGGTTCGGAATGGATATCTTCGACTTTTGTGCTGTACACTGCAATGCGGCGGACTTCTGCGATCTACTGTGATGTAGTACATTCTGCTTGGCTCTCGGAATGCCAGCAATGTCGGTCTCAGCATGTTAGGTTGAGTTTAGTTGCGTTTGGTCATGTTGAAATTGGTTAGGTTAGGAGAGGATGGCTTTGACTTCAGCACCATAGTCTGCTATTAGGTGGATTTCTGCGCCCCACAGTGCCCTAGTATTTTCAGCTTGGCCCCGGGAAGGCGAGCAATAACGTTTTCCGCATATTATGAATAGTTATGTTACGTTCGGTTAGGCAGGGTTAGGATATGCTTGAATAGAATAGTTTCAACTTTCGTGCTGTACACAGCTGTGCTGTGGACTTTAGCGGTCTAATATGCTCTAGTGGGTCCTGTTTGGCTCAGAAGTGTTAGGGGGGCAGCAGTATGGGCTTCGATGTGTTATGTTGCATTGGGCTATATTTGGTTATTCTCAGATGGTTTGGGTTAGGTATGGGCAGCACCGTCTTTTCTGATATGCACTGCAATTCTGTGGATTTCTGCGTTCTTCTATCCAATAATGTATTCTGCTTGGGTCTGAGGAGGCAGCAACAGTAGTCGCAGCAGGTTAGGTTGAGTTACGTTACGTTTGGTTATGTTACGATTTGTTAGGTTAGTAGGGGATAGCATTGACTTTAGTGCTATAGTCTGCTATTATGTGGATTGCTGCGACATACTGTGCTCAAATACCTTCAGCTTGACTATGCGAATGCCAGCAACAGTAGTCTCGGCACGCTAGGTTGAGTTAGGCTATGTTTGTCTGTGTTCTGTTGGTTTGCGTTAGGTTTCGGTGACATTGACTTTTCCGATATGCATTGCGATGTTAGGATAGGATAGTTCGTTCTTCCGTGCTATACGCTGTTATCCGCGGATTTCTGCGCTCTCATGTGTTCTAATATCTTCTGCTTAGCCCCGGGAATGACATCAATAGCAGCCATGGCATGCTAGGATGGGAGAGTTTACTTTCGGTTTGGTTAGGTTAGGTTAAGCTCGGGCAGGTTTACTTCGACTTTCGTGCTATACACCGCTATCCGGACGATTTCTTCGCTGCACTGCGCGCTCCATTACGCTGCCTAGCCCTGGGAATGCCAGCAGTATTGGTATCGGCACGTTAGGTTGTGTCAGGTTACGTATGGTCAGTTTAGGTTAGGCCATGTTCGGCAAGTGTAGCTTCGGCTTTCGCGCTATACACTGTTTTCGGGAGTACCTCAGCGCTGAACAGTGCTCCAATATATTCTTCTTGCTCCTGTGGAGGCCACCAATAGTGGTCGCGGCACGTTACGTTGAGGTAAGATACTCTTTGTGAGATTAGGTTAGTCTGAGTTCGGTCTGGATAGATATGACTTTTGTGCTGCACACTGCGTTTCTATGGATTTCTGCGCTCTAGTGTCCTATAGTAATCTTTGCTCGACCCTGGGGAGGCCAGCAATTGTGGTTGCGGTACGTTAGGCTCAGTTATGCTACGTTTGGCTACGTTATGGTTGGATGTATTGGGTTAGGATAGCTTTAACTTTTGTGCTATGCACAGCTATTAGGAGGGCTCCTGCCCCGTAGTGCGCTCTAGTATGTTCTGCTTGGCTCTAGGGAGCCCAGTAATAGTGGTCTCGGCACGTCACATTGAGTTGTGCTGAAATCGGTTATGTTAGATTAAGTCAGGTAAGGTTTGTGTATATTTGACTTTTGTGCTGTACACTGCTGCAGGGTGCATTCCCGCGCTCTACTTTGCTCTACTATACTGCGCTCGACTCTGTGGAGGCGAGCAGTGGTGGTCGTGGCAAGATAGTTTGAGTTAGGTTACGTTTGGTTTGGTCAGGATAGGTTATGTATGATTTGAATATCTACGGCTTTTGTGCTATTCACTGCAATGAGGTGGATTTCTGCGCCCTGCTGTGCTCTAGTACGCTATGCTATACATTGTGCATACCAGCAATAGTGGTCTCGTAATGCCAGGCTGAGTTATGCTACGTTTGTATATGTTACGTTTGGATGGGCTAGGATACGCTACTTTGGCTACTGTGCTATTCACTGCTATTCGGTGGATTTCTGCGCTCTTCTGTGTTCTAATATTTTCTGCTTTGCTCTTGGAAAGCCAGCAATAGTGGTCTCGTCGCGTTGGCTTGAGTTATGCTACGTTTCATTGGATCAGGTTAGGAATATCTCGTTAGGTTTCCTTCGCCTATTGCGCTATACACTGCTAGTCGGTAGATTTCTGCCCTCTACATTGCGCTACTATACTCTGCGCGGCTCTGGGGAGGCGAGCAATAGTGTACGTAGCACGTTAGACTGTGTTAAGTTACGTTCGAGTAGGTTAGGTTAGATTAAGTTTAGATAGGATTGCTTTGGCTTTCGTGCCATACACCGCTATCCGGTGGACTTCTGTGTTCCACTGTGCTCTACTGCATTCTGCTTGGCTCAGGGGAGGCCGGAAGTAGTGGTCACTGCAATTTAAGCTTAGTTACGCTACGTTTGGTTTGGTTAGTTTAAGTAAGGTTAGGACACGTTATTTTCGACTTATTTGCTGTACACAGCAATATGGCTTATTTCTGCGCTCTGCTGTGCAGTAGCATACTATGATTGTCTTTGGGGAGGCCAGCAGTAGTGGTCTCGGCACGTCAGTTAGAGTTTGGCTACGTTTGCCTATGTTACGTTTGGTCTGGTTAGTATAGAATAGCTTGAAGACTTGCGCTTACGCTGCTCTTCGGTGGACTTCTGCTATCTATCTGGCTCTAACGTGTTCTGCTTGGCCTTGGGAGGGCCAGCAATATTAGTCTCATTACGTTGTGTTGTGTTACACTTCGTTTGGTTAGGTGTGGTTAGGTGAGTTTAGGTCGGGATATGTTTGACTTTTGCGGTGTACAATGCAATGCGTTGGGCTTCTGCGCTCTGCTATGCCGTAGTATGCTCTGCTCGGCGCAGGGGAATCCAGCAATAGTGGTCTCGACCTGACAGTGTTAGTTATGCTACGTTCGTGTTACGTTTCGTGACGTTGGGACAGGATAGATTACACGTTTGGGCTTTGCACAGCCATCCGCGGATTTCTGCGCTCTACTGCTTTCTAATATTTTCTGCCTGAATGTGGTGAGGCCAGCAATAGTGTTCCCGCAACGTTGGGCCTAGTAAAGTTGCGTATGTTTATGTTTCGCTGGGCTATATTAGGATGCCGTAGCCATGACTGTTGTGCTATGCATTCCTTTTCGGTGGATTTTTCCCTTCTATTGTGAACTAACATATTCTGCTTGGCTCTGGGCAGCCAGCAATATTAGCCTCGTCACGCTGTGTTGAGCTACACTACCTTTAGGTAGGCTGGGTGAAGTTAAGTTCGGTTAGGGCAGCTTCTACTTTCGTGCCATACATAGCTATACGGTTTGTTTCTGTTATATATTGCGCTCTACTATATTCCACTTGGCACAGAGGAGGCCGGAGGCAGTGGTCGCGACAGGTTATGTTGAGTTACGCTACGTTTGGTTCGGTTGTGTTAGGTCATGTTAGGTGAGCATCACTTCGACTTTTGTGCTGTACACTGCTATTCGGTGGATTTCTGCCTTCTACTATGCTCTAGTATGTTCTGCTTGGCTTCGCGGAGGCAAGAAATTGTGGTCGCTGATCGTTACTTTGAGTTAGGTTACGTTTGGTAATATTACGATTGGTTGTGATGGGAAAGGATAGCTTTGACATTTGTGGTATACACAGAAATGCGGCTGATTTTTGCGCTCTACCGTGATCCAATATCTTCTGCTTAGCTCTTGGGATACCAGCAGTAGTGGTCTGGGGGCATTAGATAGAGACGTGTTATGTTTGGTTAGGTGAAGTTATGTTAGGCTCGGCTGGTTATCTATGACTTTCGTGCTATACACATATGTTCGGAAGATTTCTGCGCCCTACATTGCTCTTCAATAATCTGGTCGACTCTGGGAAAGCGAGCAATAGTGGTCCAGGTATGTTAGGTTGAGTTAAGTTACGTTTGGTTATGTTAGGTTAGGACAAGTTCGTTTATGATGGCTCCGTCTTTCGTGCTATACACTATTATTCTGTGAAAATCTGTGATCTAATGTGCTCTACTTCAACCTGTTTGGCCATGAGGAGGCCAGGAGCAGCGGTCGCGGCACGTTATGTTGAGTTATGTTGCGTTCGGTTAGGTTAGGTACTGTCTGGTTGTGTTAGGATATGTACGGCCTCCGTGCTTTTCACTACAGTGCGGTGGATTTGTGCGCGCTTCTGCTCCCAAGTACATGCGGCTTGTCTCTGTGGATGCTAGCAAACGTGACCTCGTCATGTTAGGTTGAGTTATGTTGCGTTTGGTTATGTTGCCTGTGGTTACGTTGCGTTTGGCTATGTAAGGATAGGTTACCTTGACTTTTGTGCTATACACTGCTATTACATGGGTTTCTGCGATCTCCTGTGCTATGCTGCACTCTGCTTGGTTTTGGGGAGGCCAGAAACATTGGTCGCGGCACGTTGTGTTGTATTCCACTACGTTCGGTTAGGTTAGGTTAGGTGAGCCTATGTCAGCGTACGTTCGACTTTTGCGGTATTCACTGCAATGCGGTGTACTTCTGCGCTCTGCTGTCCCGCAGTATCTTATGCTTGGCGCAGGGAAGGCCTGCAATAGTGTTCTCGACCTGTAGTGTGAGTTACGCTACGTTCGGTTATGATACGTCTTGTGAGGTTATCGCACTATGGATTATACGTTTGTGCTTTGCACAGCCATCCAGGGATTTCTGCGCTCTTCTGCGATCCAATATTCTCTGCTTGGCTGTGTTGATACAAGCAATAGTGTCCTCGGAACCTAGGGTTTAGTAAAGTTACGTATGCTTGTGTTATGCTTGGCTAGGTTAGGATACGATTACCATTTCTGCATTCTACTGTGCCCTAACTTGTTCTGTATGGCTCTGTGGATGCCAGAGTTATTGGTCTCGTCACGCTATGTTGAGCTTCACTACGTTTATGTAGGTTAGGTGAGGTTAAGTTCGGTAAGTGTAGCTTCGACTTGCGCGGTGTACTCTGTTGATCAGTGGATTTCTGCGATCCAATGTGCTCTAGTATGCTCTGCTTGTCTCTGGCGAGGCCTGCAGTGGTGGTATCTGCACGTTAGCTTGAGTTTAGCTACGTTTGATTATGTTACGCTTCGTTGTGTTAGGACATCGCAGCTTCGACTATTGTGCTACGTACTTCGATTCTATGGATGTCTGCGCTCTACTCTACTCTAATGTGTCCTGTTCGGCTCTGGAGAGGTCAGCAAAGGTGGTGTAGGCACGTTAGGTTATGCTATGTCCGCTTGCTTATGTTACGTTCGGCAGGTTAGGATAATATATCTTTGCCTTTTGCATTATACACTGCTATTCGGAGGATTGCCGCGCTCTTCAATGCTCTACTATACCCCGCTCGACTCTGGAGAAAACAGCAGTAGCGGCCGTAGCACGATAGTTTGAGTTACGATACGTAGGTTAGGATGGCTTTGAGTTTAGTGACGTACACTGCCATTCGGCTGATTTATGCCCTCTACTGCGCTCTGATATGTTCTGCTTGGCTCTGTGGAGACCGGCACTGGTGGTATCGGCACGTTAGCTTGAGGTACGTTACGCTTTGCTTGGCTACGTTGGGCGGGTTTGTCTAAGATTGCCTTAATTTGGTGCTATACACTGCTGTTCGGTCCATATCTGTGCACTGCATTGCTCTACTAGCGTCTGCTTGTCCCTCGGGGGGGGGGGGGGGGACTATACACAGCACTGTGGTGTCTTTCTGCGCTCAACTGTGCTCTAGTACATTCTGCTTGGCACTGGGGAGGCAAGCAATAGCGGCCACGGCACGTTAGGTTTAGTTAAGCTTCGTTCGGTTGTGTTACGTATGGATATGTTATGATACGGTAGCTTCGACTATTGTGTTGTGCACCGCGATTCGATTGATTTCTGCGCTCTACTACCGTCTAATATGTTCTACTTAGCGCTGCTGAGGCCAGCAATAGTGGTCTCGGCACGTTAGGCTTAGTTAGGTTAGGTTGGCTAGGCTAGGAGAGGTTACGTTTGGTCGGGACAGCTGTGACTTTGGTGCTATGCGCTGCCATTCGTTCGATATCTGTGTTCTGTATTGCTCTACTCGACTCTGCTTGTGGGTGGAGAGGCCAGGAATAGTGGTCGTGGCAAGTTTGGTTGAGTTAGGATTCTTTTGGCCTTACTGTGTAGGTTAAGTTTGGTCAGGATGGCTTTGAGTCTTGTGCTATACACTGCTATACGATAGACTTCTGCGCTCTACTGTGCTCTAGTATATTCTGCTTGGCTATTGGGAGGCCAGCCGTAGTGCTTTCGGAAATTTAGGCTGAGTTCGTTGCGTTTGGTTATGTCACGTTTGTTGAGGTAAGGATAGGGTAGCTTAGACCATTATGCTGTCCGCTGCTCCTCGGTGGACTTCTGAATTGTACATGGCTCTAATATATTCTGCTCGACTCTCGGGATGCCATGAACAGTGGTCGCGTGACGTCAGGTTGAGCCTTTATACGTTCGGTTAGGAGAGGTTCGGTCGTGTTTGCTTGGGATAGATTTGACTTTTGTGCTCTACGCTGCTGTACTGTCGGCCCCAGCGTCCCACATTGTTCTGCTGTACTCTGCTTGAATCTTTTCGGGCCAGTAATAGTGGCAGCGGCACCACAAGGTGGGTTCCGTTACGCTGGGTTATGTAACGTTTGGTCAGATTAGGAGGGGATAGCTTTGACTTTTCTGCTACGCACAGATATTCCGTGGATTTCTGCGTTGTACTTTGCTCTAATATGCTCAGATTGTCTCTGGGACGCTAGCAATGGTGGTCTCGGCACGTTAGACTGTGCTAGACTACGTTTGGATTAGTATTGGTAGTTTGGAATAGGTCTGGGTAGCATTGTCTTTCGTGTTGCACAATGTTATTCGGTGGAATTATACGCTCTACTGTTATCTACTATACTATGCTCGATTCTGAGAGGCCAGCAATGCTGGTCGCGGCACGTTATTTTGAGTTATGTTACGTTCGGTTATGACATGATTGGTAAGGGTAGGAAAGTGCGGCTTCAACTTTTGTTCTGTATTCTACCATTCGGTGGGTTCCTGTACTCTACATTGCACCAATACACACTGCTCGACACCGGCGAGATCAGCAGTAGCGGCCTCGGCATGCTAGGTTGAGTTGGGTTACGTTTCGCTTGACTTGATTAGTCTACGTTTGACTAGGGTAGCTTTGACTTCTGTGCTATACACTGCTATATGGACGATATCTGCACTCTGCATTGCTCTGATGGCATTCGCTTGTCTCTGGTAAGGCCAGCAATAGCGTTCGTGCCACGTGTGTTTGAGTCAGGTTACGTTTGGTTAGGTTAGGGTAGGTTAAGTTTGGTTAGGATTGCTTTGACTTTTGTGCTATGCGCTGATAATCGGAGGATTTCTGCGCCCTACCGTGCTCTAGTATATTCTGCATTGCTTTGGGGAGGCCAGCGATAGTGGTCTCGGCACGTTATGTTACGATATGTTTCGTTTGCGTATATTACATTTGTATATGTTATTATAGGATAGTTTAGGCTCCTGCGCTATACACTTATATTTGGTCGATACCTGCGCCCTACATTGCTCTACCGTACCCTGCTCGTCTCTCGGGATGCGGGCACCATTGTTCTTGGCGCGTTAGATTGAGCTAGGTTACGTTTGGTTAGATTAGGTTTGGCTAGGTTTTGTCAGGGCATCTTTGAGTTTCGAGCTATAAACAGCTATTCTGTTGATTCCTGCGCTCCACTGTGTTCTACTCTGGTCTGCTAGACGCTGGGGAGGCCAGCAATACTGGTCACGGAACGTTACGTTGAGTTCGATTACGTTATGTTAGGTTAGGTTCGTTTGGGTTGGGTTCGGGCATCCTTGACTTCTCTGCAGTACGTTGCGGTCACAATAATTTCTGCGCCTTAATCTCCTCTAATATGTCCTGCATCGCTCTGTGGAGGCCAGCAATCGTGTCCGCGGCACGTCAGGCTGAGTTAAATTCCGTTTTGTTTTGTTGGGTTTCTATGGGTTAGGTGCGGATAGCTTTGCCTTCCGCGTTGTACACCGTTATTCGGTGGAATTCTGCGCTCTACTGTGCTCTGCTATATTCTGCTCGAATCTGCTGAGGCCAGCAATAGTGGTATCGGCACGTTACCTTGAGGTAGGTTGCGATTGTTTATGTTACGGTTTGTTGGGTTAGGAAGGTTTGGCTCTAACTTTTGCGCTATACACAGGTATTCGGCGGTTTACTCCGCCCGGCATTGCTCTAATATCCTCTGCTTTACCCTGCGGAGGTCAGAAATAGTGGCCGCGTCATGTTAGGTTGTGATACGTTATTTACGGTTCGTCTATGTTAGTATGGGTTAGGCTTGAATAGCTTTGATTTTTCTGCTATACACTGCGATTCTGTGGATTTCTGCGATCTTCTGTGCGCTATCACTCTCTGCTTGTCCCTGTGGACGCCAGGAATAGTACTCTCGGCGCGTTAGGTTGAGTTATGTTACGTTTGATTGGGTAAGGTTTTACTACGTTTGGCTAGGGTGTCTTCGTCTTTTGCGCTAAACACTGCTATTCGGACGATTTCGTCGTCCACCGTGGCTCTCCTATACCCTGCTTGTCTCACGAGAGGACAGTAATAGTGATCTCGGCACGTTAGCTTGAGCTATGCTACGTTTGGGTAGGTTAAGTTAGTCTGGCATTGGTTTGGATAGCTTTGGCTTACGTGGCATACAGTGCCGTTCGGTGTATTTCTGCGATCCACTGTGCTGTAGTATATTCTGCTTGGTTCTGGGGAGGCAAGTATTATTGGCCTCGGCACGCTGAGTTCAGTTAAGCAACGTTCGATTGTGTCACGTTTGATTATGTTAGGAAAGAGTAGCTTCGACCTTTGTGCTATTCACTGCGGTCCTATGGATTTCTACGATCTACTCTCCTCTAATGTGTCCTGCTTGGCTCTAGGGAGGGCAGCAGTAGTGGTCTCGGCACGCTGGGCTTAGATATGTTGCGCTTGGTTTTGCTACGTTTTGTTAGGTTAGGATATGGTAGCTCAGAGCTTTGTGCTGTACACTGATCATCGGTGGACTTCTGCGCTCTAGGTTGCTCTATCATACTCTGCTCGACACTCGGGAGGCCCGAAGTAGTGGTCGTGGCATGTTATGTTAAGCTCGCTATGTCAGGTTAGGATACGATAGCTAGGGTCATGTCAGGGTATCTTTGACTTTTTTGCTGTACACAGCGGTTCTATGGATTTCTGCGCTCTACTCTCCTC
>NW_016918075.1:0-7264 GCF_001483705.2 Eufriesea mexicana
TATGTTGGCTTAGGTAAGGTCCGGACACCTTCGAATTTTCCGCTGTTCACTGCGATTCTATGGATATATGCGCTCTAGCCTCCTGTAGTATGCTCCGTTTGACCCTGTGGAGACCAGCAATACTGGTCGCGGCACGTTAGGTTGGGTTATGTTACGTTTGGTTACGTTACGATTTGTTAGGTTAGGAGTGTCCCGCTATGACTTTTGCGCTGTACACTGCTATTCGCCGGATTCCTGCACTCTACTCTGCTCTAGTGTATTCTGGTTTGCTCGGTAGATGTCAGCAATAGCGGTCTGCGCATGTTAGGCTGGGATAGGTTACGTTTCGTTATGATACGTTTGGTTTGGTTAGGCCATGATGGCTTTGACCGTTGTTCTGTACACTGCTGTTCGGCGGAGTTCTGCGATCTGCTCTACTGCCATCTGTTCTTCTTGGCTCTGGGGAGGCCAGCAATAGTGATCTCGGCACGTTAGGTTGAGTTATGTTACATTTGGTAAGGTTAGGTTGGGCTTGGCATGGTTAGGATATCTTTGACTTTTGTGCCATTTACTGCCATGAGGTCGATTTCTACGACCAACTGTTCTCTAGTATTTTCTATTTTTCTCTGAGGAGGCCAGAAGTAGTGGCCTCAGCACGATAGGCCGCGTTAGGCTACGTTTGTTTTGGCTATGTATGTCTGGGTTCGGCTTGCATAGCTTTGATTTTCGTGGTGCACACTGCTATTCGTTGCATATCTGCGCTCTACTGTGCTCCAGTATGTTCCGCTTGGCATCAGGGCGGCCAGCAATTGTGGTCTTGGCACGTTATGCTGTGTTAGGCAACGTTTGGTTGGGTTAGGTCAGGTTATCCCCGACTTTTGCACTATACACTGAAATGCCGCAGATGTGTATGACCTAAAGTGCTGTAGTATATTCTGGTTGGCTCTGGGGATGTCAGCGCTAGTGGCGTAGGGCGGTTGGATGGAGTTATGTTACGTTTGGTTAGGTCAGGATATTGTAGTTTAGACTTCTGTGCCATAGACTGTTATTCAGTGTATTTCTACGTTCTACATTTCTCCATTATTCTCTGCACGACACTGATATGGCCAGCAATAGTAGTCGTGACACCATAGGTTGAGTTATGTTTTGCATTGTTAAGCTAGGTTGTCTTATGGTCGCTTATGGTGGCTTCGAGTTTTGTGCCCTACACTGCCGTTCAGCGCACATCTGCATTCTACAGAGCTCTAATATGTTCAGCTTGCCTCTGATAAAGACAGCAATACTGTTATCGGCACGTTATGTTGAGGTTGGTTACGTTGGGTTAGGTAAGGTTAGGTATGGTCGGGATACCTTCAACTTTCGCGTTATACACTGTTATCAGGCGGATTTCTGTGATGTATTGCGCTCTACTACATTCTGCATGGCTCTGACGCGGCCAGGAGCAGTGGTCGCGGCAAGTTGCTTTGAGATATGCTACGCTTGGTTAGGTTAGGCTAGGTCGGGTTAGGTTAGGATACCTTCGACTTTTCTGCTATTCGCTGCAATGCGGTCGATTTCTACGCTCTACTGTTCTCTAGTATTTACTGCTTGGCTCTGCAGAGGTCAGCCATGGTGGTCTCAGCGCGTTAGGATCAGGGTGGTTACGTTTGGTTATGTTAGGTTTGGCTATGTTAGGACAGGATAGATCAAACTTTTATGCTGTACACTGCCATTCGGTCGATCTCTGCGCTCTACTGTGCTCTAGTATGCTCTGTATGGCTCTGGGGATGCCAGCAATTGTGGCGTCGGCACGTTAGGTTCAGTTGTGTTACGCTCGGTTGGGTTATGTTTGTTTGGGATAGGTTTGTATAACTACGACTTTCGCGGCATACGCTGTTATTCCTTGGATTTCTGCGCACTGCTGTGATCCGGTATGTGCCACTTGTCACTGGGATGGCCAGGAATAGCTTTCTCGGCACATTATGTTGAGATAGGATACGTTTGGATATGTTACGTTTGCTTAGCTTATGCTTGGATAGCTTCGACTTTCCTGCTATACACTGGGATCCTATGGATCCCTGCGCTCTACTCTACTCTAATATGCTCTGATTGTCCCGGCGAAGGCCAGCAGTAATGGTCGCGGCGCGTTTGATTGAGTCATGTTACGTTTCGCTAGGTTAGGTTAGGTTTGGTTTGGTCAGGGTATCTCCGTCCTTGTGCCATTCACTGCAATGCGTTCCATTTCTACGCTCTACTGCCGTCTAGTGTATTCTGCTCGGCTCTGTGGAGGCCAGCAATTGTGGTCGCTGCACATTAGGTTTAGCTATGTTACGTTTGGGCATTGTCACGATTGTTTGGGTTAGGAGATGGTAGCTGATCTTTGTGCTATACACTGCTATTCGCCGGATTTCTGCGCTCTACTGAGGTCTAATATGTGCAGCTTGGCTCTGCGAAAGACAGCAATAGTGGTGGAGGTACATAATGTTGAAATAGGCTACGTTTGGTTAGGTTAGGTTATGACAGGTTACGATAGGATATCCAAGACTTTACACTGCTTTACACTGTAATGCGGAGGATTTCTACGCTCTTCGGTGCCATAATTTGTTCAGCTTGGACCCGGGAAAGCAAGCGATAGTGGTATCGGCACGTTACGCTCTGTTAGGCTGCGTTCGGATAAGTTAGGTTAGGTCAGGGTAGGTTACGATATCTTTGACTTTTGCGAATTACCCTGCAATCCGGCGGTTCTATGCGCACTACTCTGCCCTAGCATGTTCCGCTTCGCGCTGGGAATGCCAGAAACAGTGTTCTCGGCACGATAGACTAAGTTAGACTGCGTGTGGTTAGGTCATGTTTGGTTAGGTTAGGATAGGATATCTATGACTTTTGTGCTGCACACTGCTGTTCGGTGGATTTCTGGGCTCTACTGTGGTCCAATTCGCTCTGCTTGGCTATTTCGATGCCGGCAATAGTGGTCTCGGCACGCTATGCTGTGTCAGTCTACGTTCGTTTGAGTTGTGTTAGATCAGGTTATGTTAGGATGTCTATGAATTTTGTGCTTCACACAGCAATGCGGCGTATTTCGGCGCACTATTGTGCTGTTGTATATTCTGATCGCCTCTGCGAAGTTAAGCAATAGTGGCCCATGCTCGTTTGCAGGAGTTAAGATACGAATGGCGGCGTTATGTTTGGCCACGTTAGGCCTGGGCAGCTTTCACTTTTGTGCTATGCACTGCTGTGCGGCGGGTTTCCGCTCTCTAGTGTGGTCTAATATGCTCTGCTTAGCTCTGGGGTGGCCAGAAATTGCGGTCGTGATATGTTATGGTGTGTCAGGTAATGTTCGGTATGGTCGGGTTATGTCCTGTTAGGTCAGGGTATCCTAGACTTTTGTGTTCAACACTGCTATTCTATGGACCTCTAGGCTATACTGTGCCCTACCATACTCTGCTCGACCATGGAGAGTGCAGTAATTGTGGTCTCGGCACATCAGGTTGGGATAGGCCACGTCTTGATATGTTTCGTTTGGTTAGTGTAGGGGAGGTTATCTTTTACTTTTGTGCCGTACACAGAAATGAGGTGAATTTATGCGCTTTACTGTGTCCTAGTATGTCATGCTTGGCTCTGTGGAGGTCAGTAAAAGTGGTCTTGCCGAGTTAGGTAGATACTGGCTTCGTTTGGTTAGGTTATGTTAGCTATGGTCAGGTTCGGGTAGCTTCGACTTTTCTGCTCTTCACTGCGATTTTATGGACTTCTTCCCTTTACTCACGCCTTATATGTTCCGCTTTGCTCTGTAGGGGCCAGTAATGGTGGTCCCGTCACGGTAGTTTGATTTTGGCTACGCTTTGTTATGTTACGTTTGGTTAGGTTAGGATAGGAAGGCTAAGACTTTCGTGCTATACGCTACTATCCGGTGGATTTGTTCTCTCCACTCTGCTCTGATATGACCGTTTGGCGTTTGGGAGGCCAGCAATGCTGGTCTCGGCGCAATAGTGTCAGCTATGATACGTTTGATTTGGTTATGTTGGTTTGAGTTATGTCAGGACAGCTTTAACTTTCGTGGCGTACACCGCTATGCGGCTGATTTTTGCGCTCCACTGTGCACTATGTTCTGCTTCGCACTTGGGAGGCCTGGAACTGCGGTCGCGGTAGGTTTGGTTGTGTTAGGTTGCATTTGGTTTGGTTAGGGTAGCATAAGATTGTTTAACATGTCTCCGACGTTTGCGCTGCACACTGCTATTCAGTGGACATCTGCTCTCTACTGCGCTCTAGTCTGCCCTGCTTGGCTCTGCGGAGGTGAGCAATTGCGGTTTCGGCTCGTTAGGTTGAGTTTGGCTACGTTTGGCTATGTTCCGTTGCTTGGGTGAGGCTTGGGGTGACTTTACTTTTCTGACATACACTGCGATTCTATGCATTTCTGCGTTCTACTCTCCACTAACGTGTTCGGCTTGGCTCTGGAGAGGCCAGCAATATAGGTCGCGGCACGTTACGTTGAGTTAGGTTACGTTTGGTTATATCATGATTGGCTAAGATAGGTGGGAAAGCATTGACCTTAGCGCTCTAGCCTGCTATTAGGTGGATATCTTTGCCCTACAGTGCTCTGATGCTTTCAGCTTGGCTCTGGGAAGGCCAGCAATAGTGGTCTCTGCACGTTATGTTCAGACAGGTTACGTTCCGTTAGGTAGTGCCAGGCTAAGTTTGGTAAAGATAGCTTTAACCTTTGTCTTGTACACTGATGGTCGGTGGATTTCTGCGCTCTACTGCGCTCTAGTATGTCCTGCTTAGCTCTGGGGAGGCCAGCAATGGTGGTCGCGGCACTTTAGTTTGAGTTAGGTTATGTTTGGCTATATTAAGGTTGGATATGTTAGGAGTAGTTAGCTTTGACCTTAGTGCTGTAGTCTGCGATTAAGTGGATTTCTGTGCAATAAAGTGCTCCTATATTTTCAGTTTGGCACTGCTAATGCCAGCAATACTTGTCTCAGCACGTTATGCTGAGTCAGGCTGAGGTCGGTTAGGTTGGGATAGACTGATCTTGGACAGGATAGCTTTAACATTGGTGCTGTATACCGCTATTCGGTTGATTTCAGCGCTCTACTGTCCTCTAGTATGACCTGCTTGGCTCTGGGGGGGGGGCAGCAATAGTTGTCTCGGAACGTTAGGTTCAGTTGGGCTATGTTTGGATATGTTACGTTGGCTTGGGTTGGGTTTGGGTAGCTTTGACTATTCTGATATACCCTGCGATTCAATGGATTACTGCGCTATACTCTCCACTAATGCGTTCCGCTCGGCTCTGGGGAGGCCAGCAATTGTGGTCTCGGCACTTTATGTTGGGTCAGGTTACGATAGTTTGGGCCGGGTTATGCTATGTTTGGTCAGGATAGCTCTAACTTTAGTTCTGTGCACTGTTATTCGGTGGATTTCTGCGCTCTACTGTGCTCTAGTAAGTCCTGCATAACTTTGGAGAGGGCAGCAATAGCGGTCTCTGCACGTTTGGTTGAGTTATGTTATGTCTGGCTATGGTCTGTTGGTTTGGGTTAAGTATGGGTAGCTTTAACTCTTGTGATATACACTGCGATTTTATAGGTTTCTGAGTTCATCTTTCAGCCGGGGTGTTCTGCTTGTCTCTGTGGAGGCCAGAAATTGTGGCCGCGAAGCGTTAGGTTGAGTAAGGCTACATTCGGTTATGTTACGATTGGTTAGGTTAGGATAGTATAGCTTTGACTTTAGCGCAATAGTCTGCTATTATGTGGATCCCTGCACCCTACGTTGCTCTGATATTTTCAGACTTGGCCCTGAGAACGCCAGCAATGGTTGTCTCGGCACGTTGTGTTGAGCCGAGTTACCTTCGGATAGGTTGGACTAAGCTAAGTTTGATTAGGTTAGCTACATCTTTTATGCCGTACACTGATATATAGTGGATTCCTGCGCCGTACTGTGCTCTAGAATGTCCTGCTTTGCTCTGGGAGAGCAGCATAACGGTCTCCGCAGGTTAGTTTGAGTTAGGCTATGTTTGGCTTTGTTCTGGTGGTTTGGGTGAGGACTGCGTAGCTGCCACTTTTCTGGTATACACCGAGACTATATGGACTTCTGCGATCTACTACCCACTAATGCGTTCTGCTTGACTTTGGAGAGGTCAGCAGTAGTGGTCGGGGCACGTTAGGTTGAGCTGGGTTACGTTTTGTTACGTTACGTTTGATTCGCTGAGTAGAGGATAGCCTCGATTTCAGAGTCATTGTCTGCTATTAGGTGGATATCTACGACCCACAGTGCTCTAACGTTTTCAGCTTGGCCCTCAGAATGCTAGAAATGGTGGTCTCGACACTTTATGTTCAGAAATGTTACGTTCGGTAAGGTGGGGTTGGGCAAAGTTTGGTTAGGATAGCCTTAGCTTTTCTGCTGTACGCGGATATTCTGTGGATTTCTACGGTCTGCTGTGCTCTAGTACCTCATCCTTGGCTATGGGGTGGGCAGCAACGGCGGCCTCAGCAGATTTGATTGTGTTGTCTATATTTGGTTATGTTCTGTTGGTTTGGTTAGGTACGGTTTGCTTTTACTTTTCTGATATACACTGCGATTCCATGGATTTATTCGTCCAACTCTTCACTAATGTGTTCTGCTTCGCTCTGGTGAGGACAGCATTAGTGGTGGCGGCACGTTAGGGTGAGCAAGGTTACGTTGGTTTATGTTACATTCGGTTAGGTTGAGAGGGGGAAGCTTTGACTTTAGAACTGTTTTCTGATATTAGGTGCATTTCTGCGCCCTACGGTAGTCTAATACTTTCAGCTTGTCTCTGTGGAGGCCAGCAATAGTAGTCTGGCCATGTTAGGATGAGCAAGGCTTCGTTTGGATGTGTTAGGTTTGGCTAGGTTAGTATAGGATAGTTTATACACATGTGCTATACAGTGCTATTCGCAGGATTTAAGCGCTCCAATGTGATCTAATATGCTCTCTTTGGCTCTGCGGTGGACAATAATAGTGGTCTCGGTACGCTTGTTTGTGTTACGTTACATTTTCGTTAGGGTAGGTTAATAAGGCTTGGTTAGGATCTCTTTCGCTTTTTTGCTTTATACTGCTATTCGGCGGATTTCTGCCCTCTACATTACTTTAATATACACTGCTCGAATCTGGGGAGGCGTGCAATAGCGGTCGTTGCAAGCTGTGTTCAATTAGGATACTTTCTGTTAGGTTGGGTTAGGCTAAGTTTAGATGGGATAGACACGACTTTCGTGCTATACACTGTTATCCGGTATATTTCTGTAATCTACTCAACTCTACTATATTCTTCTTAGCCCTGCACATGCCAGCTATAGTG
>NW_016918076.1:0-520 GCF_001483705.2 Eufriesea mexicana
TCAATCGTAGCATAGCCAAACGTAACGTAACTAAGCCTATCATGCCGCGGCCACTACTGCTGGACCCCCTATCCTATGTTAGGGCTGGATGGCTTCGACTTCATTGACACACACTGCTATTAGGAGCATTGCTGCGTTCTATTGTGAGTGAGCTAGGGTGATCTGCTTGTATCTGGGGAAGCCAGCAGTTGTGGTCTCGGCACCTTATGATGAGATAGGCTACGTTAGGTTAGGATGGGTTAGGCCAGTTTATGTCAGGATATCTTTGACTTTTGCGCTATACCCTGCAATGCCGTGGATTTGTGCGCTCTACTGTGATCTAATTCTTCTGTTTGGCCCTGGCGAGGCCAGAAACGGTGGTCTCGGCACGCTTGGTAGAGAGCGGTTACGTTTGGCTTTGTTGGGTTGCGTTACGTTCGTCTAAAATTGCATTGGCTTTCCCGATGGACACTGTTATTCGGCGTACTTCTGCTCTCCACCGTGCTATACTACATTCTGCTTGGCCGTGGGAGGCCAGCAA
>NW_016918077.1:0-650 GCF_001483705.2 Eufriesea mexicana
CATTTACCCGTACATTCATACATTCGTACATCCATACATACATACATCCATACATCCATACATACATACATCCATCATTCATACATACATATATCCATACATGCATACATCCATCCATTCATCCATCCATAAATGCATCCATGCATACATACGTCCACCCATACATCCATCCACCCATACATACATACATACATCCGTACATACATCCATACGTTCATTCATACATACATCCATTCGTTCATACATCCACACATCTACGCATCCACGTATCCATAAATCCATCAATCAGTTCTTGCATCCATCCATCCACTAATCCATACATCCACACATCAACACATCCATAAGTACGTCCAACCTTACATCCAACCATCCATACATACATCCATACGTACATCCATACATCCATACATACACCCATACACACGTCCATACATAAACGTACATACGTCCATACACACATCCATTCATACATCCATAGATATATCCATACAGACATCCGTACATACATCCATTCATCCATCCATACGTACATCCATACATACGCCCTACCATACACGCATCGAACCATACATCCATCCAACAGTCCTTCAATCCATTCATACACTCATACATACATCAATACATACATCCATCCATCAATACATCCATAC
>NW_016918078.1:0-996 GCF_001483705.2 Eufriesea mexicana
CACTGGGGAGTCCAGCAATAGTTGTCGCGGCAGGTTAGCGTGAGTTTGGTTACGTTTGGTTAAGTTAGGGGAGGATAGCTACGACTTTGGTGCTACAGCCTGCCATTAGGTGGGTTTCTGCTCCCTATAGTGCTTTAACGTTTTCAGCTTGGCTCTGGCAAGGCCAGCGAGGTTGGTCTCGGCACGTTATGATGAGTCATGCTACGTTGGGTTTGGTTTGTTTAGGCTACGTTTGATAACTTTCGTCCTGTACACTGACATATGGTGGTTTCCTGCACTCTACTGTGCTCTAGTTTGTTCTCCTTGGCTCTCGGGATGGCCACCATAACGTTCTCGGCACGTTAGTTTGAGTCAGGCAATGTTTGGCTTTGTTCTGTTGGTTTGGGTTAAGCTTGGGTATCTTTGACTTTTCTCATATACCCTCCGGTTATCTGGATTTCTGCGTCGTAGTCACATCTAACGTGTCCCCTTTGAGACTTGGGTGAAGGGCTATAGTGTTCGCGGTACGTTAGGTTGAGTTGGGTTATATATGGTTATGTGACTATTGACAAGTTTAGGAGCGGGCAGCTTTGACTATAGTGCCATTGTCTGCCATTAGTGTGATTCCTGCGCCATACAGGTATCTAATTCTTTCAGCCTGGGCCAGGGATTGCCAGCAATTGTGGTCTCTGCATGTCACGATATATCAAGTTATGTCCAGTTAGGCTGGGTCAGGCTATGTTTTGTAGGGTAGCTTATATTTTTGTGCTCTACACTGCTATTCGGCGGACTTCTGCGCTATACAGTGCTCTCGCATGCCTTGCTTGGCTCTGGGTCTTCTGAGGTCTAATATGCTCTGCTTGGCTCTGTGGATCACGGTGTTTGAGGTCGCGGAACGTCCGGTTGTGTCATGCTACGTCCGGTAATGCTACGTAAGTTTGGGTTAGGATTGTCTGACTTTGACTTTCGTGTTATAACCAGTTATTCGTTTGATTTGTGCACTCGACTCTGCTGCAC
>NW_016918079.1:0-905 GCF_001483705.2 Eufriesea mexicana
CCAGAGACAAGCAGAATATACTAGGGAACGGTAGAGCGCAGAAACCCGCCGCATTGCAGCGTAAAGCAAGAGAGTCAAAGACATCCAATCCCTGGTTGAACTAACCTAAACCAACCAAACGTAGCGTAACTGAACGTTAGGTAGCAAGACCGGTATTCATGGCTCCCATGTATCCTGGCAGGACATTCTAGAGCGCAGTAGGGAGCTGAAATCCACCTAACAACAGAGTATAGCGCAAAAGTCAAAAGCAACCCTGTCCTAACATAGCCAAACGTATCATAACCGAACGCCCCAGAACTAAAGCCAATGTGCCGAGGACATACTGCTGGCCTCCACAGCGCCAAGCAGAACATACTAGAGCACAGGATAGGGTAGAAGTGGACCGAAGAGCTTTGTATAGCACAAAGTCCAAGGCTATCCTATCTTAACATAAAAAATCGCAACATAACCGAACGAAACCTAACCCTCTCTAACGTGTCGCGAACTCTATCTAACGTGTCGCGAACTCTATTGCTGGCCTCCAAACATCCGAGTGGAACATATTAGAGAAGAACAGAGCACAGAAATCAATGGAACCGCAGTGTAAAGCAGAAAAGTCAAAGCTGTCCTAACCAAACCTATCCTAACCAACCCAAGCCAAATGTAGTCTAACCAAACCTAACGTGCCGAAGCCGCCATTGCTGTTCTCCCCAGTGTCAAGAAGAGCATATTAGATAAGCGTAGAGCTCAGAAGTCCATAGAATGGCAATCGACAGCAGTAAAATCAAAGGTAACCATACCTGACACGGACAAACAAAACCTAACCAAACGCAATGTAACTCAACCTAATGTGCCGGCACCTACTTTGCTTGCTTCCCGGAGCTAAGCAGAACATGCTAGAGCACAGTAGATCGCAGAAGTCCGCA
>NW_016918080.1:0-252 GCF_001483705.2 Eufriesea mexicana
ATGGATGGACGGACGGATGGCTGTGTCGATAGATGGATGTATGGATGAACAGAGGTGTGGATGAAGGGATCTACGGATGTATGTATATACGGATGTATATATGTATGGATGTATGGATGGATGGATGTATGGTTAGATGGATTTAAGAATGGGTGGATGGATGGATGGATGTATGGTTGCGCGTAAAGATGGGCGAATGTACGGATGTGCCTATGGTTGGTTGTATGGATGTATGTATGGATGTATGTACGG
>NW_016918081.1:0-207 GCF_001483705.2 Eufriesea mexicana
GACATGATCTGACCTGTACTGACCTAGCCTGACCTGAACTGACCTAACTTGACCTGACCTGACCTGACTATATATGACCTGGCATCACCTGCCCTGACCTGAACTGACCTGAACTGACAGCATCTGACCAGACCTGACCTGACGTGACCTGACCTGACGTGACCTGACCTGACCTGGCCTGAGCTGACCTGACCATATATGATCTGG
>NW_016918082.1:0-606 GCF_001483705.2 Eufriesea mexicana
TACTCTCCTCTGATATGTTCTGCTTGGCGATGGGAAGTCCTGAAATAATGTTCTAGGCACGTTTGTTTGCCTGCTCGGCTCTGGGGTCTGAAGCAATAATGGTCGTGATACGATAGTTTGAGATACGTTATGTTTGGTTAGGCTAGCTTTGATCAAGTTTGGTTATGATGGCTTTGACTTTTGTGCTATACACGGCGATTCTATGGATTCCTGCTCTCTGCACTCCTCTAGTATGCTCTGCTTGGACCTGGGAAAGACCTCAAGTGTGGTCTCTGCTACTTATGCTGAGTTAGACAACGTTTGGGTGGTATAGTTTAGGTTAGGTTAGGTTAGGGTATCATTGACTTTTGCGCCTCACGCAGCATTGCCGCTGCCTTCTGCGCTCTAGAGTGCTCTAGTGTATTCGGCTTGGCCCTGTGGATATCAGCAATAGCGGTCTAGGCACGTTAGGTTGTGCTTGAATTCGTTAGGTTAAGTTACGTTTTGTTAAGTTAGGAAAGGATGGTCTAGGTTAGGTTACGTTTGTTGAGGTTAGAGTAGGACAGCTTTGACATTTGTGCTACACGCTGCTATTTGGCGGATATTTGCGCACTTCTGTGATCATGC
>NW_016918083.1:0-693 GCF_001483705.2 Eufriesea mexicana
CACTTGCTGGCCTCTCCAGGGCATAGCAGAAAATATCAGAAAACAGTAGACCTGACCTGGACTGACCCAATCAAGCCAAAAGTAGCCTATCTCAGCATACAGTGCCGAGAACACAATTGCTGGCCTCAACAGGTCGAAGCAGAACATACTAGAGCACAGTAGGGCGCAGAAGTCCACCGAATAGCAGTGTACATCACCAAAGTTGAAGTTCAACTAACCTAACCTAGCCAATCGTAACACAAACAAACGTAACATAGCTGAACATAACATGCCACGACCACCATTGCTGGCCTCCCCAGGGGCAAGTAAAACACATTAGTGTAGAATGGAACGCAGAAATCCGTTGAATCGCAGTGTATATCGTAAAAGTCAAAGCTACCCAAACCGAACACAAGCAAAAAGAACAAAGCCAAACATAGCTTGGCTAAACATAACGTGCCGAGACCGCTATTGCTGCCCTCCCCAGGGCAAAAAATGATACACTAGAGCGCAGTATAGCGCATAAATCGACCACATGTCAGTGTACAGAACGGAAGATAAAGCTGTCCTAACCAAACCTAGCCTAATCCAACCTAACCGAAAGTAACCTAACTCTAAATAACGTGTCGAGAACACCATTGCTGGCCTTCCCATAACCAAGCTGTTAATATTGGAGCACTGTGAGGCGCAGGAATCCACCTAATAGCAGACAAT
>NW_016918083.1:1141-3264 GCF_001483705.2 Eufriesea mexicana
GCAGGATTCCACCGAATAGCAGTGTAGAGCGCAAAAGTTGAAGCTATCCTATCTAAACATAGCCCAAACCATTATAACCAAACTTAACCTGACTCAACATATCGCGGCGAGACCACTATTGCAGGCCTTGCCAGAGGCAAACCAAAAATATTATAGCACTGCGGGGCGAAGAAATCCACCAAATAGCAGGCTATGTCTCTAAAGTCAAAGATATCCTCTCCTAACACAACCAAGCGTAACATAGCCAAACGTAACCTAACTCCAGCTAACGTCCCGCGGCCACTATTGCTAGCCTCTTCAGAGACCAGCAGAACACATTAGTGGTGAGCAGAACACTGGAATCCACAGGATTGCACTGTATATCGGAAAAGTTGGAGATACCAAACCCAAACCTACAGGATATAGCCAATTATGGCGTTACTGAACCCAACGTGCCGAAACAGCCGTTGGTGCCCCCCTGCCCCCGAGGCAAGCAGGACATGTTAGAACACAGTAGAGCGCAGGAATCCACTGAGTAGCAGTGTACAGCGAAAAAGTAAAAGCTACCCTAACCAAACTTAGCCTATCCGAACCTAACCGGACGTAACACGTCTCTACATAACGAGCAGAGGACACTATTGCAGGCCTTGCCAGAGTCAATCTAAAAATAATAGAGCAATGTAGGGCGCAGATGTCCACCTAATAGCAGACCGTAGCACCGACGTCAAAGGTGTCCTCTCCGAACATACCGAACCGTAACATGTCCGAGCGCAACGTATCTCAACCTTACGTGCCGTGACCACTGTTCCTGGTCTCCCCAGAGCCAAGCAGAACACACCAGTGTAGAACAGGACGCAGAAATCCATAGAAGCGCGGTGTACATCAGAACAGTCAAAGATACCTATACCTAACCCAAACCAGCAGAACGCAACCAAACATAGCCTAACTCATACTAACGTGCCGAGACCGCTATTGATGCCCTCTCCAGAGTCAAGGAGGGCATACTTAAGCAATGTAGAGCGCAGAAATCCACCGAACAGCAGACTGTAGCACTGAATTCAAAGAAATGCGCCCCTAATCTAACCAGCCGTAATATAACCAAACGTAACATAACTCAAGCTGACGTGGCGCGTTCACTATTGCTGGCTTCCCGAGTGCCACGCAGAATTCATTGGTGGAGAGTACAATGCAGATATCCATATGATTTAAGTGTATATCAGAAATGTCAAGGTTCCCAAAACCTAACCCAAGCAAATACAACTTAACCAATCATAGCCTAACTAAACCTAACGTGCCAAGACCGTAATCGCTGCCCTTCCCAGAGCCAAGCAGGACATACTAGAGCCGAGCGGTGCGCAGAAATCCACCGCATGGCAGTTTACAGTACAAAAGTTGAACATACACTGACCAAACTTAGCCTAATCCAACCGAACCGACCGTAACATGACTCACATAACGTGCACAGACCACCATTGCTGGCCATCCCAGAGCCAAGCTGAGAGTATTAGAGCACTGTAGGGCGCAAAAATCAGCCTAATAGAAGACTATAACACTAAGCTCAAAGCTACCCTCTCATAAACTAACCCATCATAACGTAACCAAGCGTAAACTATCTCAACATAACGTGCCGCGACCACTATGGCTGGCCACCCCAGAGCCAAGCAGAATACATCCCTGGAGAGCAGGACGCAGAAATCCATAGAAACGCAGGGTATATTTGAAAAGTCCAAGCTGCACAAACAAAATAAAGACACATGGAGCATACTCAAACATAGCATAACTGAACCTAACGTGCCGAGATCGCAATTGCAGCCCCTCCAAGAGCCAAGCATGTCATGCTAGAGTACAGTAGAGCGCAGAAGTCCATCGGATAGCAGAGTAAAGCACAAAACTAAAAGATACCCTGGCCAAATATATCCTAGACCAACATAACCGAACGTTACCAAACTCTGCAAAACGTGCCGAGGCCACTATTGCTGGCCATCCCATGGCCGAGCTGAAATTACTAAAGCACTGTAGGGCGCAGTGATCCACCTAATAGCAGAATATTCCACTAAATTCTAGGCTATCCTCTCCTAACCTATCCAATCGTAACATAAACAGACATAGCCTTACACGGACTAACATGCCGCGACCGCTATTGC
>NW_016918083.1:3334-6882 GCF_001483705.2 Eufriesea mexicana
ATCCAAGCTGAAAATATTGGAGCACTGTTGGGCGCAGAGGTCCACCTAATAGCAAACTATAGCACTAAAGTCAAAGCTATACTCTCATAACCTAACCAATCGCTACATAGCCAAACGTAACCTAACTGAACCTAGCGTTCCGCGACCGCTATTACTGGCCTCCTCAGAGCCAAGCAGGAGATACTAGAGCACAGTACAGCGCAGAAATCCACCGAATAGCTGTGTACAGCACAAAGGCTAAGGCTACATTTGACAAATATAGCCTTACCCAACCTAACCGAACATAACATGTCTCAACATAACGTGCCGAGGCCACTATTGCTGTCCTTCGCAGGGACATGCTGAAGACATTAGAGCTCTGTAAGTCGCTGAAGTCCACCAAAGAGCAGACTATAACACTGAAGTCAAAGCTATCCTCTCATAACCTAACAAACCGTAACATAGCCAAACGTAGCCTAACTCAACCTAACATGCCGCGACCACTACTGCCGGCCTCCCCAGATCCAAGCACAGCACATTAGTGGAGAGTAGGGCGCAGGAATCTATAAAATTGCAGTGTACATCTGATAAGTCGAAGCTACCCAAAGCATGCCCAAAACAACGGAACATAACCAAACGTAGAATAACTCGCACTAACGTGCCGAGACCACTATTCCTGGCATCCCCAGAATCGAGCAGAGTATAGTAGAGCAACGCAGGGCGTAGAAATCCACCGAAAAGTAGTGCCTAGCACAAAAGCCTAAGCTATCCCGTCCTTACCTATCCGAACGCGACATAACCAAACGCAATGTGTCTCAGCCTAACTTGCCGAGAACACTGCTGCTGGCCTCCCCGCAGTCAAGCAGAGTGTACTAGAGCACATTAGAGCGTAGCAATCCATCGAGTAGCAGTGTATAGCGCATGCGTTAAAGCCATCTTAACCAAACTTAGCCTACCCTAACGGAACCAATGGTAACGCAACACA
This sequence comes from Eufriesea mexicana, assembly GCF_001483705.2. Taxonomy (NCBI): domain Eukaryota; kingdom Metazoa; phylum Arthropoda; class Insecta; order Hymenoptera; family Apidae; genus Eufriesea; species Eufriesea mexicana. Next base: position 4,299 of record NW_016918083.1, read on the forward strand.
TCGAAACGTGCCGCCACCAATATTGCTGGAGCCCCAGCGCCAAGCAGAGCACGTCAGAGCACAGCAGGGTGCAGAAATCTACAGAGTATCAGTGCATAGCACAAAAGACAAAGGTATCCAATCCCAATCTAACCAAACGTAGCCTAACCAAGCGTAGCCTAACTCAACCTAACGCTCGGAGACCACCATTGCTGCCCTTCTCAGCGCCAAGCAGAGCTTATTATAGATCAGTGGAGCGCAGAAATCCACTGAAGAGCAGTTTATAGCGCAAAAGTCGAAGCCACCCTGACCAAAATTAACCTAACCTAACATAATCCACCGTATCCTTGCTCAACCAAACTCGTCACGACCGATATTGCTGTCCTCTTCAGAGTTTTGCGGATGCTAGCAGTGCAATGCAGAGGGCAGACATCATCAGAATAGCAGTGTATCGCACAAAAGTGAAATCTATCCTAACCAGACCTTACCTAACCTAGCCAAAGCAAACGTAACGTAACCCAAACTAAAGTGCGGAGATGACCATTGCTGGCCTCCCCAGAGAAAAGCTGAACGCATGAGAGCACAGTAGAGCGCAGAAACTGACCCCATAGCATTGTATAGCATAAAACTAAAAGTTATACTTCCAAACCTTACCAAACATAACGTAAGGAAGCGTAAAATGAACCATCCAAACGTGCTGAGACCAGAATTGCTGCCCTCCCCAGAGCCAGGCGGAGTATGCTAGAGCACAGTAAGGCGCAGTAATGCACCACATTGCAGTGTATATCACAAAAGTGCTAGATATCCCAACCTAACCTGTTCTAACCTAACATAATCGACCGTAGCCTAACTCAACATAAAGTGCCGGGACTGCCATTGCTGGCCTCCACATAGCCAAGCAGAACATATTAGGGCAATATATGGCCCAGAAATCCACCAAATAGCGGTGTATAGCACATAAGTCGAAGCTACCCTGTCTTAACTTAGCCAAACGTAACATAAACGTACCTAGTCAATCTCAAACCAACGTGCATAGACCATTATTACTGGCCTGCCCAGAGCGAAATAGAACGCACTGGGACACGGCGGAGCGCTGAAACACACCGAAAAAATGTGTATACAACTTAAGTCATAGTTACCCATACCTAGCCCAGACTAACATAGCCTAACTCAACCTAACGCGTAGAGACCACTATTACTGCCCTCCCCATAGTCGAGCAGAGCGTAGCAGAGCTATGCAGAGCGCAGAAATCCACGGGATGGCCGAGTATATCACAAAAGTCAGCATTAACCTCTCCTAACCTATCCCAACGTAACAAAACCAAACGTAACTTAACTGAACATATCGCGCCACTGCCCCTGTTACTGTCCTCCCGAGAGTCAGGTAGATTACATTAGATCAGAGCAGAGGTCAGGAATCCGCAGAATAGCAGTGTGTACCGCGAAAGTCAAAGCTACCCATACCTAACCCAAACATGCGTAACGCAGACAATCGAAGCCTGTCTAAGCCGAAAGATAATCCGAGACCACGATTGCTAGCCTCCCCATAGGCGAGCACAGCATAGTAGAGCAATGTAGACAGCAGAGATTCATCGAATAGCAGTATATAGTACAAAAGTCAAAGCTACCCTGCCCTAACCAAACCAAACGTTGCATAACCAAACGTAGCCTAACACAACATAACGTGCCGAGAGCACTATTGCTGTCCTCCCCAGAACCAAGCAGAGCATATTAGATCACAGTAGAGAGAAGAAATCCACGGAATAGCTGTGTCTAGCCACAAAGTCAATGCTGTCCCAAACTAATCCGGTGTAACCAAATCCAGCCTTGCGAAGCCAATCGTAACGTAACTCAAACTACCGTCACGCGACTACCACTGCTGGCCTCGCCTGAGCCGTGCAGAACATATCAGGCGAGTGTTGGTCGCAGCAATCCATAGAATCACAGTGTATAGCACGAAAGTCGAGGCGATCCAAACATAACACATGCTGACATAACTAACCACACGTAACCTATCTCAAGTTAAGACACCGCGGCCATCATTTCTGGCCTACTAGGCGCAAAGGGGAACATATTAGGGCACAGTAGCGCAGAGAAATCCACCGAAAAGCAGTGTGTAGCACAAAATTCAAAGCTGTACTATCCTAACCTGCCCAAACGTAGCATAACCGATCGTAACGTAAACACACCAGGGGTGCAACGACCGCTACTGCTGGCCTCGCCAGATCCAAGCAGAGTATAGCAGTGCGGTGTAGAACACTGAAATAGTCCGAATAGCAGTGTATATCTCAAAAGTCAAAGCTACCCTAACCCAGCGCAACGTACCCTGATATAACCAAACGTATCTAACTGAGCCTAACGTGGGGCGACCACGACTAACGGCCTCCCGAGAGCCGAGCCGAGGGCAGCAGAGCAATGTAGAGCGCATAAAACAACCAAATAGCAGCGTATACCGCAAAAGTCTAAGCTATCCGATCCTGCCCTAACCAAACGTAACATAACCGAACGCAACCTAACACCTACCGTGCCGAGAGCACACCTCCTGGCCTCTGCGTAGCAAAGCGGAATATACTAGAGCACAGTACAGCGCAGAAATACACCGAAT
>NW_016918083.1:7989-15852 GCF_001483705.2 Eufriesea mexicana
CCTAGACCACTATTGTTGGCTGCCGCACAGATAAACAGAATATATTACGGAAGAGTAGAGCGCAGGAATCCACAACAACGTAGTGAATGGCACAATATTCGAAACCAACATATCCCAACTTATCCAATCGTAACATTACCGCACGCAGTATGGCGCTACCAAACACGCCGAGGCCGCAGTTTCTGGCCTCCCCAGAGCCAAGCATAACATACTAGACTACAGTAGAGCGAAGTAATCCACCGCATTGCCGTGTGTGGCGCAAGAGGCATAGATATCCTAATCCAGCCTCTCCTAACCTAGCCAAGCCAAGCGTGACATAGCCAAACGTAACGTACCGAGATTAATATTGCTGGCCTCTCAAGAAATATGCGGGGCATATTAGAGCAATGTAAAGCGCCGAAGTCCTCCAAACAGCTGTGTAGAGCGCAAGAATCATAGCTATCCTAACCAAGCCTAACCAAACCTAACGTAACCAAAGCAACATACCTCAAACTGTCGTGCCGAGAGCAGTGTTCCTCGCGTTCACATAGACAAGCGGCATGTGATAGCGCACAGGAGAGTGCAGAAGTCCACAGAATAGGTGTGTGCAGCACAAAAATCAACGCTAACGTAACCTTACACAACGTAACCTGACATAGCCAAACGTATTATAACTCAACTCCCGAGTGTCGAGCAGAGTAGAGTAGAGCTACGTAGAGCGCAGAAGTCCATCGAATAGCAGTGGATAGCGAAGGAGTCGAAGCAACACTGGCCAAACCTAACCAAACGTGGCATAACCATGCGCAACCTTACTCAGACTATCGTACCGAGGCCAGTACTGCTGGCATCCCGATAGCCAACCAGAACTTACTGCAGCACAGTAGAGCGCACAAATTCAACGTATAGCAGTGCATAACACAAAAGTCAAAGCTATCCTCTCCTAACCTAACCAAACGTGACGTAACCGAGCGTAGCCTAACGCTTCCTAACGTGCCGAGACCGCTACTGCTGGCCTACCCAGAGTGGAGCAGAGTATATTAGAGCACAGTGGAGCGCAGAATGCCACCGAAAAGCAGTGTACAGCACAGAAGTCAGAGCTATACTGACCAAACCTATATGAACCTAGCCTAGCCATGCGTAACATAACTCAACCTTGCGTGCCGATACCTCGATTGCTGGCCTCCCCAGAGCACAGCAGAACATGTTAGAGCACAGCAGAGCGCAGATATCGACCGAATGGAAGTGTATAGCACAAAGGTCAAAGCCATCCTAACCAAACCTTCCCAAACCTAACCTACCCAAGCGTAATCTAACTCAAACGAACCTCCCACGAACGTCATTGCTGTCCTCCCCAGAGACAAGCAGATGCTAGTAGAACAATTGAATGCACAGATATCGGCCGAACAGCAGTGTGTAGCACAAAAGTCAAGGCTATCCTAACCAAACCTATCCCAACCTAACCAAGCCAAGCGTAACATAGCTAAACACAGGATGCCTCGACCAACTTTGGTGGCCTCTCCAGAGCCAAGCAAAACATACCAGGGAACAGTAGAGCGCAGAAATCCACCGAATAGCAGTGCATAGCCCAACAGTCAGAGCTATGCATTCTTACCCTAACCAAACGCAACAAAAGCAGACATAACGTAACCCAACCTAGCGAGCTACGACAGCTGTTGCTGGCCTCACCAGGACTAAGAAGATTATAGCAGAGCAATGTTGAACGCTGTAGTCGTCCGAATAGCAGTGCATAGCGCAAAAGTCGAAGATATCCTAATCATACTTAGCCAAACCTAACCGCACCAAAGGTAACGTAACCCAACCTAACGTGCTGGGGCCTCTGTTACAGGCCTCCCGGAGCCAGACAGAATATACTAGAGCACAGTAGAGCGCAGAAGGCCACCAAATAGCAGTGTATAACAGAAAACTCAAAGCTGTCATAACCGAAAGTAGCCTACCCTAACCTAACCGAACGCAGAATAACTCAGCCAACCGAAACATATTACAGCACAGAAGGGCGTAGCAATCCTCCGCATAGAAGTGTATAGCACAAAAGTTAAAGCTATCCTATCCGAACCTGACCAAAGGTAACGTAGTAAAACGTAACGTGACTAAACCTAGCATGCCGATACCACTATTGCTGGCCTCGCCAAGGCCAAGCAGAAAATGTTATAGCACAGTAGAGCGCGGAAATCTGCCGAACATCATTGTGTAGCACGATAGTCAAGATACCCTAACCGAACGTAGCATAACAGATCATACACAGACGTATCCGACCGCAGCGTAACGTGCCGAGGCCACTATTGCTGGTCTAACCAGAGACAAGCGGAAAATGTTAGATCACAATAGAGCGAGGCAATCAAACGAATAGCAGTGTATGGCGCAAATGTCAAAGCTATCCTATTCTAACCTTACCAATCGTAACGTAGCCAGGCGTAAGCTACACCATCCTAACGTGCCGAGATCACCATTGCTATCCTCCAAGAGCCAAACAGAACATATGAGAGTGGAGTAGATGGCAGAAGTCCATAGAACCGCAGTTTGTAGCACAAATGTCAAAGCTACCCTTTCGTAACCTAAGCAAACGTAACATAACCGAACGTAACCTATCGCAGCCTAACGTGCCGAGGACACTATTTACCGCCCCCTCAGGGCCAAGCATCGTGCACTAGAGCAGAGTAGAGGGCAGAAATCCGCCGCAATGCATCGTACGGCGCAAAAGTCAAAGATATCCAAACCTTACTTGACCAAACCAAACATAACCAAACGTAGCATAACTCAATATAACGTGACGGGACCTCTATTGCTAGCCTCACCAGATCCAAGCGGAACGCACTAGAGCAGAGTAGAGCGCAGAAATCTTCCGTACAGCAGTGCACAGCGCAAAAGTCATGGTTATCCTATCCCAACCTAAACAATCGTATAATAACCGAACATAGCGTAACTCACAGTAACGTGCGCCGACCACTATTGCTGTCCTCGCAAGAGCAGAGCAGATCATAGTAGAGGAGAGATGTGCTCAGAAGTCCATATATTCGCAGTGTATAGCAGAAAAGTCAAAGACATCCAAACCTAACCCAAACTAACATAACATAGCCAAACGTAGCATAACACAAAATTACGTACAGCGAACACTATTGCTGGCATATCCAAGGCCAGTCAGATCGCACTAGAGGGGAGAAGAACTCAGAAACCGTCCGCATAAAAGTGTACAGCACTAAAGTCTAAGTTATCCTATCCTAACCAAACAAACGTAACCAAACAAAACGTAACTCAACCTAAAGTGACGTGCCCTCTGTAGCTGCCCTCGCCATAGCCCAGCAGTTCACATTACTGGAGAGTATAGAACAGAAATCCATAGAACCGCAGTTAATAGAACAAAAATCAAACCTATCCTATCCTAACCTCACCAACCGTGACACAACCAAACGTAACTTAACTACACCTAACGTGCCGCGACCACTATTGCTGGCATCCGCAGTCCTGAGCAGAACATAGTAGAAGCGAGTAGTGCTCCGAAATCCATAGAATCGCAGTGTATAGCCGAGATGTCACTGCTTTCCGGACCTAACGCAGTGTAACGTAACATAGCCAAACGTAGCCTAACTCAACATTACGTGCCGCGACCACTATTCCTGGCCTCGCCAGGGCCAAGCAGAATGTAGTAGAGCGTAGTAGAGCGCAGGTACCCACAGAATCACAGTATATAGTACGAAAGTCAAAGCTACACCAACCGAAATTATCATAACCTGACCTAGCCAAACGTAACGGAGATCGGCCTAACGCGCAAAGAACACCATTGCAGGCTTATCCAGAACCAAGCAGTTCATAGTAGAGAACAGTAGGGCGCATAAATCCATAGAACCGCAGTGTACAGCACAAAGGTCAGAGCTACCGCATCCCATCATAGCAAAGCGTAACATAACCGAAAGTAACTGAACACAACTTAACGTGCCGGTGTCGACACTGGTGGCCTCCACAGAGGCAACCAGAAAATATTGGAGTACAGCAGAGTGCAGAAATACACCGCTTTGCAGTTTATAACACAAAAGCTATAGATACCATAACATAACTTGTCCCAAAATAACATAACCAAACATAGCCTAACTCAACGTAACGTGCCAAAACCGCAGTTGATGCACTCCCAAGGGACAAGCAGGAGACACTAGAGCACAGTACAGAGTAGAAGTGCACCTAGTAGCAGTGTACAGCACAAAAGCTTAATCTATCCAAACCAAACTTAGCCCATCACAACCTGACAGAACGTAACGTGACTCACAGTAGCGCGCAGACACTACTATTTCTGTCCTTTTCAGAGCCATGCTGAAAGTATAAGAGCACTCTCGTGCGCAGAGATCCACATAGTAGCAGACAACAGCACTAAAGTCAAAGCTATCTTCTCCCTACATAACAATCGCAACATTTCCAAACATAGCATAACTCAACCTAGCGTGCCAGGACCTCTGTTGCTGCACACTCCATAGCTAAGCAGGACGCACTAGATCCCAGTAGAGCGCAGAAATCCACCATAAAACAGTTTGCTGCACAAAAGTTATCGCTACCCTAACCAAACTTATCCCAACCTAGCCGAACGTAAACTGACTCGTCATAACGTATCGAGACCAGCATTGCTGGCCTTCCCAGAGCCAAGCTGAAAACATGAGGGCACTGTAGGGCGCAGATATCTACGTGTTAGCAGACAATCCCACTTAAGTCAAAGATATCCGCTCCTAACCTAACCGACCGTGGCATAGCATACGCAACATAACCCAACCTATCGTGCCGCGGCCACAACAGCTGACATCCCCAGAGCCAAGCAGAATGCATTAGTGGAGTGTGGAACGCAGAAATCCATATAATCGCAGTCTATACCGGAAAAGACAAAGCTACATATACCTAAGCCAAACAAACGGAGGCCGCTCTTGCTGCCCTCCCTAGAGCCAAGCAAGACACACTAGAAACAGTACAGCGCAGAAATCCGCCGACAATCTACATATACAAAAAAAGATGAAGCTCTACTAACCAAACTTTGCAAAGCCCAACATGACCGAACGTAACCTGACTCAACACAACGTGCCGAGACCACTATTGCTGGCCTTCCCGGAGCCAAGCTGAAAACATTTGAGCACTGCAGGGCGAAGACATAAACCTAATAGCAGACTACGGCTCTAAAGTAGAAAATATCCTCTCCTGACCTAACCGACCGTGGCATAGCAAACGTAATATAACCCAGCCTATCGTGCCGCGGTCACTGCTGCTGACCTCCCCAGAGCCGAGCAGAATACATTAGTGGATAATGGAACGCAGAAATCCAATATAATCACAGTCTATACCCGAAGAGTCAATGCTCCTCAAACCTATCCCAAACCGACAGAACATATCCAAACAGCCTAACTCAGCCTAACGAGCCGAAACCACGATTTCTGGTCTTCCTGGAGCCACGCTGAAAATATTAGAGCACAGTTGGACCTGGAAGTCCAACTAATAGCAGGCTATGGCACTAAAGCCAATGCTATCATCTCCTATCCTAACTAATCGAACATATCCGAAAATCACCTAACTCAACCTAACGTGCAGCAAGCAATATTGCTGGCCTCCCCAGAGCCAAGCACAGCACGTTAGTGTAGAGGAGAACGCGGAAATCTGTATACTCTCAGTGTACATAGGAAATGTCGAAGCCACCCAAACAAAACCCAAACCAACAGAACACAACCAAACATAGCCGAACGCAAACTAAAGTGCCGAGAATGATATTGCTGCTCGCCCCAGGGCCAGGCAGGACATACTAGCCGACAGTGGAGCGCTGAAGTCCACCGAATAGCAGTGTACAGCACAAAAGTTGAAGCAATGCTAACACAACTTAGTAGAAACCAACCCAAACGAACGTAACTTGGCACAACGTGACGTGCCGAGACCACTATCGCTGGCCCTACCAGAGCCGAGCTGAAAATATATGAGCACTGTAGGGCGCAGAAATAACCTAATAACAGACTATAACACCAAGGACAAAGCTATCGTCTCCTAACGTATCCAGCCGTAACTTAATCACACGTTACCTAACTCAACCTAACGGGCGGCGATCACTATTGCTGGCCTCCACAGAGCCAAGCAGAGCACCTTAGTTGAGAGTCGGACGCTGAAATCCACATAATCGCAGTGTATATCAGAAAAGCCATAGGTACCCAAGCCAAACCAAAACCAACAGAATATAACCAAACATAGCCTAACTGAACCTAACGTAACGAGACCGCTATTGCTGCCCCCCAGCGCCAAGCAGGATGTACTAGGGCACAGTAGAGGGCAGAAGTCCGCCGAATAGCACTGTACGGCCAAAAAGGTACAGCAATCCTGACCAAACTGAGCCAAACTCAACCTAACCGAACGCAACGTGACTCAACGTACCGTGACGAGAGAACTTTTGCTGGACCTGCCAGAGACAAGCAGAATATATTAGAGCGCTGTAGGGCGCAGTAATCCACCTAATAGCAGACTATAGCGCTAAAGTCGAAGCTAACCTCTAGTAACATATCCAACCGTAACACAACCAAACGTAACCCAACTCAACCCAACGTGCCGCGACAACTGTTGTTGGCTTTCCCAGAGCCAACAGGAACACATCGGTGGAGAGTAGAACGCAGAAATTGATAGAACCGCAGTGTATATTAGAAAAGTTGAAGCTACACAAATCGAACCCAAACCAGCGGAACATAACCAAGTATAGCCTAATTCAACCTAAATGGCTGGGACAGCTATTGCTGCCCTCTCCAGAGCCAGGCAGGGCATACTAGAGCACAGTAAATCCGAATGGCATTGCACGGTAAAAAAGTTACAGATATCCCAAAAAACATTAGCCTAATCAAATCTAACCAAACATATAGTAACTCAACCTAATATGCCGCGACCATTATTGCTGGTCTCCCCAGAGCCACGCAGAACACACTAGTGTTGAGTAGAACTCAGGAATCCATAGAATCGCAGTGTATATCAGAAAAGACATAGCTACCCAAACCTAACCCAAACCAACAGAACATATCCGAACATAGCCTAACACAGCCTATCGTGCAGAGACCGTTATTACAGCACTCCCCAGTTCCAATCAGGGCGTACGGCAGCACAGTGAGCGCAGAAACCCAACGTACAGCAGTTTGCAGCACAAAAGCTGAAGCTATCCTAAACAAACCCATCCTCACCCAACCCAACCGAACGTGGCCTGACCCATCATATCGTGCCGAGACCGCTATTGCCGGCCTTGTCAGAGCCAACACGAGAACATTAGAGCACTGCCGGGCCCAAAAATACACCTAATAACAGGCTATAGGACTAAAGTCGAAGTTATACCCTCCTAACGTAACCAATCGTAACACAAGCGAAAGTAAGCTAACAATACCTAACGTGTCGCAACCACTATACCTGGCCTCCTCAGAGCCAAGCAGCGCACATTAGTGGAGAGTAGAACGCAGAAATCCACATAATCGCAGGCTATATCAGAAAAGTCAAAACTACACAAGCCTACCCCAAACCAACAGAACACAAACGAATATAGCGTGACTAGACCTATTGTGCCGAGACCGCTATTGCTGACCTCCCTGGAGCCAAGCAGGTCATACTAGAGCACAGTAGAGCGCAAAAATCCACCGAATAGCTGCGTACAACACAAAATTTAAAGCTACCCTTACCAGATATTACCCAACCCAACCTGAACGTACGTAACATGACACAACGTAACGAACCGAGACCACTATTCCTGGCCTTCGCAAAGCCAAGCTGAAGATATTAAAGCACTGTATGGAGCAGAAATGCATCCAATAGCAGGCTAAAGCTCTAAAGTCTAAGCTATCCTATCCTAACCTAGCCACACGTAACATAACCAAACTTAACATAACTCAA
>NW_016918084.1:0-225 GCF_001483705.2 Eufriesea mexicana
CTCACCTCGATATCTTTCGAAAATGTCAGTACAATTGGATTTTCCAGCCAGATTATATTGCGCAACAGTGGCCATAGCATGCCAAAAGCATCTTTCCTCCTTATTTATGCAAGGAGGATAGCTCACCGCGATATTAGTCGAAAATGTCAATAGAATTAAATTTTCCAGCCAGATTCTGTAGCATTGCAATGGGAATGACACGACAATAGAATCTTTCCTACTTAT
>NW_016918084.1:245-1017 GCF_001483705.2 Eufriesea mexicana
TAAGCAAGTAAGTTACCTCACTAAGATATTATACGAGAATGTCAATAAAATTGAACTTTCCAGCCAGTTTCTACGGCACTGCAACGGGTATAGCGCGCAAATAGTATCTTTCCACTTAATTTATGCAAGAAACTTTCCTCACCACGATATTATTTGAAAATGTCAATAAAATTGGATTTTCCGTGCAGATTCTACAGCATTGCGGTGGCTATTGCACGCCAATAGAACCTTTCCTCCTTATTTATGCAAGAATGTTTGCTCAGCCCGATATTAGTCGAAACTGTCTATATAATTATATTTTCCATTCAGATACTGTAGCACTGCAACGGATATAGCACACCAACGGAATTTTTCCTCCTTACTGATGCGAGGAAGCTAGCTCACCATGATATTGGGAGAAAATGTTAATAAAATTGGATTTTCCAGCCAGATTCTGTAGCATTGCAATGGCTATAGGACGCCAACAGCTTCCTTCTTCCATATTTAGGCAAGAAAGTTAGCTCACCCAGATATAAGAAGAAAATGTTAATATAGAAGAAAATGTCAATAAAATAGGTTTTTCTATACAGATTATACGTCATAGCAATGGCTGTAGCACGCCAATAGAATCTTTCCACCTTATTTATTCAAGAATGTTAGCTCACACCGATATTTGTCGAAACTGTCTACATAATTATATTTTGCATCCAGATACTATAGCGATGCAAGGGATATAGCACGCCAACGGAATTTTCCCCCCTTATTGATGCAAGAAAGTTAGCTCAACACGATA
>NW_016918085.1:0-913 GCF_001483705.2 Eufriesea mexicana
GTAGATCTCAGGGATCCACCGGATAATATTGTATAACGCGATATTCAAAGCTTTCCTAACCAAGCGTAACCTAACCTAAGCAAACTGTACGTAACCTAACTCAATCTAACGTGCCACGACCAATAATGCTCGGCTCCAGAGGAGTCCAGTAGAGTATAGTAGAGCAATGCAGAGCGTGGATATCCTCCGAATAGCAGTGTGTAGCACAAGTGTCATAGAAACCCTAACGAAGCCTTCCCAACCTTTCCCAACGAAATGCAACGTAACTCAACCTAACGTGCCGAGACCATTAGTACCGGACACTCCAGAGACAAGCAGAATATACTACAGCACAGCGGAGCGCAGAAACCGAGCGCATTGCAGTGTACAGCACAAAAGCCGTAGGTATCCAACCTGACGTAATATGTCTTAACCTAACCAAACGGAGGGTAGCATAGCACAGCGCATCGTGCCGCGACCGTTGCTCCTGGCTTCCCCATAGCTAAGCATTATGTACTAGAGCACAGTCGATCACAGGAATCCGCGGATTAACAGTGTACAGCACGAAAGTCGTAGCTACCCTAACCAATGGTAACCCAACACAACCTAGCCAAACGTAACATGACCCGACCTAACGTGCCAAGACTGCTATTGCTCGCACCCCTGAGACGATCTGTGTATAGAAGTGCAATGTAGAGCGCAGAAATCCACCGAAGTGCAGTGTAAAGCACTAAAGCCTATGATATCCTAACCAAACCCGGCCTAACATAACCAAGCGTAGTATATTACAACGTAGCATGCCGCGACAGCTGCTGCTGACATCGCCAAAGCCAAGCAGCATATAGTAGAGCGCTCTAGATCGTAGAAGTCAACCGAAAAGCAGTGTAAAGAACTACAGTCAAAGCTATCCTAACCAAACTTAACATAACCCAAT
>NW_016918086.1:0-377 GCF_001483705.2 Eufriesea mexicana
CCAGGACGTTTCAGGTGAGGTCAGGTCAGGACAGGTCGGGTCAGGCCAGGACAGGCCAGGCCAAGGCATGTCAGGTCCGGTCAGTTCAGGCCATGTCAGGTCAGGACATTCCTGGTCGGGTCCGGGGAGGTCAGGTCAGGTCAGGTCAGGCACGACCAGGCAATGTCAGGACACGTCAGGTCATGTCCGGTCAGATCAAGTCAGGTCGGGTCAGGTCAGGACAGTCCAGGCCAGGCCATGTCTGTCCAGTCCAGGTCAGGTTAGGTCATGTCATGTCAGGTCAGGTCAGTCCAGACCAGGCCAGATAAGATCACGATAGGTCAGGTCGGTTCAGGTAAGGGCAGGCCAGGACATTCCAGTTCGGGTCAAGTTAGGTC
>NW_016918087.1:0-1010 GCF_001483705.2 Eufriesea mexicana
ACAGCGCAAAAGTCAAAGGTATACTCTACTAATCAAACCGAGCGGTAGATAATCGCACGTAATTTAAATCTACCTAACGTGCCGAGACCACTATTGCTGGCGCCCGGAGCGCCAAGCCGGACATATTGGAGCACAGTAGAGCGCTGAAACCCACCTAAAAGCAGTGTACACCAAAAAATTTAAAGCCATCTTTTCCTATCCGAACAAGTCCAACATAACCAAACGTAACATAACAGAGAGTAACTTGCCGCGAGCACTATTGCTGCGCTCACAAGATTCGAGCAGAGTATAGTAGAGCACAGTAAAGCGCAGTCTTCAACCCAATAACAGCTTATAACAGGAAAGTCAGAGATAACCTAATCTTACGTAGCGTAGCCTAACGTGACCGAACGTACTATAACTCAAACTAACTTGCCGCGAGGACTATTGCTGGCATCCCGAGGGTCGAGCAGAGTATAGTATTTCAATGCAGAGCGCAGAAATCACAAAGCAGTGTATAGCGCAAAAGGCTAAGCAACCCTACCCCAAACTACGCAAACATAACATAACCAAACGCAGCCTCACTCAGCCTAGAGTTACGAGAGCACTACTGCTGGCCTCCACATAGACAAGCAGAATATACATGTGCACAGCAGAGCGTAGAGACGCTGCGAAATGCCGTGTGCAGCAAATAAGTCAAAGTTACCATTTCCTAACATAACAAATCGTAACATAACCAAACGGTACTTTACTCAAACTAACGTGCCGCGACCACTATTTCTGGCATCCCCAGAGCCGAAGAGGACAAATTAGCGTAGTGTGGAGTTCAGAAAAACGTAGAATCGCAGTGTATGGCAGAAGATACAACGATAACCAAACCTAACCCATACTAACATAACCTAGCCAAACGTAGCATATCTCAACATAATGTGACGCCACCACTACTGCTGGCACCGCCAGGGCCAAGCCGAATGTAGTAGAGGACGGTAGAGCGCAGAATTGCGCCGAAAAGCTGTGTATAGCGCGAAAGT
>NW_016918088.1:0-1452 GCF_001483705.2 Eufriesea mexicana
CCTAACGAAACGTAACATATCTCAACCTATCGTGCCGAGACCAGCACTTCTGGCCAGCCCGGAACCAAGCAGGACACATTATGGTACAGTAGGGGCAGAAATCCACCGTACAACAGTTTATGGCAAAAAAGTCTAAACTATTGTGTCCTAACGAGGCGAAACGTGCCACAAGCAAACAGAAAAGTCAAAACTATTCTGTCCTAACGAGGCGAAACGTGCCACAAGCAAACGTAGCCTAGCGCAACCTAACGAGCCGAGACCGCCATTGCTGGCCTCCCAGTGCGAAGCAGAAAATATTAGAACGCTGTGGAGCGCAGAAATGCGCGGATAGCTGTGTACAGCACAAAAGTCTAACCTATCATATACTAACCGCACCAAACGTAACATAACCACATGCAGCATAACTCAACGTAACGCATCGAGACCACTGTTCTTGGAAACCCCAGAGCCATGCAGAACATACTAGAGTACACCATTGCGAAGAAGACCACCGCAATGCGTTGTATAACAGAAAAGTCAAAAATATCCTTACCTAAATTGAACTAACATAACCCACACAAACGTAGTCTAACTCAACACAACGTGACGAAAACAATACTGCTGGCTTCTGCAGAGACAAACAGAGCGTATTAGGGCAGACTAAAGAGCAGAAATCCACCGAATAGCAGTGAATACCACAAAAGTCAAAGAAGCTTCCCCAAACCTAGCCAAACGGAACATATCCAATCGCAACATAGATTAAGCTAACTTAACGAGACCACTATAGGTGTCCTCCAGAGATACGAGCAGAGTGTACTAGATCAAAGTAGTTGCGCAGAAATCAACCGCATTGCAGTGTATAGCTCAAAAGGACATCCGGGGATATCCTAACATAACCAGACATAACCTGACCGAACCAAACGTTGCGTAATAAAACAGAGCGTTACGCTGCCGCTACTGCTGGACTCCTCACAGCCAAGCGGAGAATAGTAGGTAACAGTAGGTCACAGGGATCCACCGGATAATAGCGTATATCACGAATGTCAAAGCTATCCTGACCAGAAATAACCTAACCTATCCTAACCAGACATAACATATCACAACATAACGCTCCACGGCAACTACTGCTTGCCTTCGCAGATTCGAGCAGAGAATAGTAGAGCAATGTGGTGCGCACAAATCCACCGAATGGCAGGCAGTAGCACAAAAGACAAAGTATCTCTGACCCAACATTCCTAACCTAACCTAACGGAACGCAACCAGACTCAAGCTAACGCGCCGGGACCGCCATTACTAGCCACCACAGAGCCAAGCAGAACATATTAGAGCACAGTATAGGGCACAAACCCACCGAATAGCAGGGTACGGCACAAAAGTCTAACGTATCCTAACCTAAACGTGCCTAACCTAAACTATCCAAACGTAGTTTAATTCAACATAACGTGAAGTGACCATTATTGCTGCCCCCCCCCC
>NW_016918088.1:5078-7085 GCF_001483705.2 Eufriesea mexicana
CGGAAATACATAGAAACTCAGTGTAGAGTAGAAAAAACAAAGCTATCAGAGCCTTACCCATGCTAACACAGACTAACCATACGTAACCTAACAAAACCTAACACGCCGCGGCGACGATTTCTGACCTCCCCAAGTCAAAGCAGAGCATACTACGGCACAGTAAAGCGCAGAAATCTACCGTATGGCATTGTATAGCACAAAAGTTAAAGGCACACTTTGCTAACCTCTTAAACCGTAACATAACCAAGCATCACATAGCTCAAAGTAACGTGCCGTCGCTAGCATTGCTGTCCTTCCCAGAGTCAGGCAGATCATATTAGAGCGATGTAGACCGCAGAAATACACCGAGTTGAGGTGTACAGCACAAAAGTCAAAGCTATCCCATTATAACCTAACCAAACGTAACATAAACGAACGCAGCCATACACAACATAACGTGCCGCGACCACTGTTGCTGGATTTCCCACGTCCATGCAGAAAATAGTAAAGCACAGTAGAGCGTAGAAATGCAGCGAATATCAGAGTGTACCACGAATGTCGTATCTATCCAAACCTAACCCAAAATGACGTAACGTAGCCAAACGCAGAGTAACTCAGAATAAAGGACCGACCACAACTGTTACTGGGCTCCCCAGAGTCGCGCAGAGTACAGTCGGGCAACGTAGGGCATAGAAATCGCCCGTATAGCTGTACATAGCACAAAATTCAAAGCTATTTTCTCCTAACATATCCAAAGGTAATATAACGAAACGCAACCTAACTCAAACTAACAAGCCTGGGTCACAATTGCTAGCCTCTCCAGAGACAAGCTGAATATGCTGGACTGCAGCAGAGCGCAGGAAGCAACCAGATAGCAGCGAATTGGACAAAAGTCAGAGATGTCTTAACCTAAGCTGACCTAACATAACCTAATTGCAACGTAGAATATCTAAACCTAGCGAGTCGAGGCCTCCATTGCTGGCCTCCCCAGAGCCAAGCAGAAACTACTAAAGGAAGGTAGAGCGCAGGAGTATAAAGAATCGCTGAGCATAGGACAACTGTCGAAGAAACCCTAACCTAACCTAGCCAAACGTAACACAGCCAAACGTAACCTGACTCAACCTAAAGTGCCTACACCACTATTGCTCGCCACTCCAGGGTCGGGCAGAGTACAGTAGAGCAATGTAGAGAGCAGAAATCAACCGAATAGGACTGTATGGCACAAAAGTCAATCAAATCCGAACCATGCCTTCCTAACCTTCCCTAACGAAACGTAATATAGCTCCACCTAGCGTGCCGGTACCACTATTACTGGCTACCCCATAGTCCAGCAGAACATATCAGACGGTACTAGGGCGCATAGGTCCACCGAATGCCCGTGAATGGCACGAAGGTCTAAGATACACTGTCCTAAGTTAACCAAAATTCTCATATGCAAGCGTAGCCTAACTGAACCCTACGCGCCGAGACCACTATTGCTGTCCTCCCAAGAGCCAGGCAGAGAATATTAGAACGCAGTAGAGCGCAGAAGTCGGTGGTTAGCAGTGTGTAGCACAGATGTCTAAACTACCCTGTTCTAACCTCACCAAACGTAGCACAGGCGAACGTGGCATAGCTCAAACTAACGTGTCGAGACCATTATTGCAGACATCCGCAGAGACAAGCAGAATGTACTAGCTCACAGAAGAGCGCAGATATCCGCCGGATATCTGTGAATAGTACAAAGGCCGCAGATATCCTCATAGAACCTGATCTAACGTAGCGTAACTGAACGTAGCATAACTGAAAATGACCTGCCGCGACCGCTACTCCTGGGCTCCCCAGAGCTAAGCAGCGTTCTGTAGAGCACATCAGATCGCAGAAAGCCAAGGAATAGCAGTGTGAAGCATAAATGTCAACGTAGCCTATCCTAACCTCGCCAAAGGTAGCATACCCAGACGTAACCTAACACAACCTAAAATGTCGGGACCTTTATTGCTAGCCACCACATAGGCTAGCAGATCATACTAGAGCACAGTAGAGCGCAGA
>NW_016918089.1:0-4455 GCF_001483705.2 Eufriesea mexicana
ATGGATGGATGTATATATGTATGGATGTATATATTTATGGATGTATGGGTGGACGTATGGATGCATGGATGTTTGTGTGTATGCATGTATGGATGTACGGATGTATGGATGTATGGATGGATGGATGTATGTATTGCTATATGTATGGATATAATGATGGATTGATGGAATGGTGGATGAATGTATGGATGGATATATGTATGAATCGATGGATGTACGGATGGATGGGTGTATGGAAGGATGTATGTATGGATCTACGTATGGTTGGATGGATGGCAGTATGGATGGTTGGGTGTATGTATAGATTGAGGTATGGATGGACGGATGAACGGAACATGTATGGTTGTATGCATGGATATATGTATGGGTGTTTGTATGGATGAATATATGAATGTATGCATGGATGAATGTATGGATGTTTGTACGAATGTATGTATGTATGTATGGATGTATGTAAGGATGTATATATGGATGTATGTATGGATGAATGTATGGGTGTATATATGGATGTATGTATTGATGTATGTATGGATGTATGAATGGATGGATGGATTGGTGGGTGGAAGTATGGATGGACGGATGTATGGATCGATTGATGTATGGATGTGTGGATGTATCGATCTATGGATGCATGGAAGGATTGATGTACGGATGGATGTGTGCATGGATGCTCATATGTATGGATGCATGTACTTATGAATGTATTGATATATGCCTTTATGGATGTATGGATGTATGGATGTATTAATGTGTGGATTTACGAATGTATGGGTGTACGGATCTATGGATGTATGGATGTATGGGTGGATGGACGGTTGGGAGGTAGGATGGGTGGGTGTATGGATGTATGGAATCATGGATGGACGTATGAATAGAGGGACGGGTATATGAACGGATGGTTGTATGGATGTACGCATGTATTCATGTAAGGGTGTATGGATGTACGTATGTATGTATGTATGGATGATGCATGAATGGATGTATGGATCGATGTACGGTTGGATGTATGGATATATGAATGAATGGATGTATGGTTGGATGAATGGATGCATGTATGGATGGATGTATGTCTGGGTGTATGGATGGAAGCATGTATGGATGGATGAATGGTAGTAATTGCATTTATGTATGGACGTAAGTATGGATGTATGTAAGGATGTATGTGTGGATGAATGCATGTATGTATTTATGGATATTTGTATGTATGTAATCGTGGATGGATTTATGGGTGGACGGATGCATGGATGGATGGATGTATGGATGGGTGAATATATGGATGGATGGATGTATGGATGGATGGACGAATGTTTGTATGGATGGGTGGATGTATTGATGTATGGTTGTATCGACGTATGGACGTACGTACGTATGGATGTATGGACGGATGGTTGGGTGGATGGATGGATGGTGCGATGTATAAACGGATGGATTGGTGTACGGGTGGATGGATTTATGGATGGATGGTTGTAATGACGGATTGATGTATGGATGGATGTACGTGTAGGTGGATGATTTTATGGATGCGTGGATGTGCTGATGGATGTATGGATGGATGGATGGATGGATGGATGGATGGATGGATGGGTGGATGTATGGATGTATGTATGAATGAATGTATGGATGGATGGATGTATGAACGGAAGTATGTGTGGATGTATGGATACATGTATGGGAGGGTATACGTATGAACGTTTCTATGTATGTATGTGTTGATGTACGTATGTATTGATGTATGTATGTTTTGATGTATGTATGGATGTGTGTATATATGAATGTATGGATGTATATATGGATGTACGTATGGATGTATGTATGGATGTATGGATGTATTGATGGATGGATGTATGGTTGGGTAGATGTATTTGCGGATGGGCGGATGTATGGATGTACGGATGGGTGTTCGGATGGATGTATTTATGGATGGTTGGATGCATTGATGGATTGATATATCGATAGATGTATGTTTGGGTGGATGGATGTATGGATGCGAGAATGTACGGACGGATGGATGTATGGATCGCTGGATGTATGCATGGATGGTTGTATCGAATGATGGAAGTACGAATGGACGGGTTTGTGGGTGTATTGTGGTGTGGATGTATGGATGCATACATGAATGGGTGTATGAATCGATATGTTTATGGATCGATGGATGTATGAATGGGTGGATCTATGGATGGGCAGGTGTATGGATGGATGGATGTATGGAATGATGGATGGATGGATGGATGGATGGATGTATGTATGAATGGATGGCTGTATGGATGGAAGGATGTATGACTGGATTGAGGTATCGATGGACGGATGTACGGAAGTATGGATGTATGTATGGATGTGTGTATGGGAGCATGTATGGAAGTGTGGATGTACGTATGGATGTATGTATGGATGCATGGTTGTCAGGTTGGACAGGTTTATGGATGTATGGATGTGTGGATGTATGGATGTACGAAGGTATGGATGTATGAATGTATCTATGTATGGATGTATGTATGTATGGATGTATGGTTGGATAGATGTGTGGAACGATGGATGTATGGATGGGTGCCTGTATGGATGGGTGCCTGTATGGATGGATGGATGTTTGGTTTGCGGATGTAAGGATGGGTGGATGTATGGATGGTTGGACGTGTGGAAGATGGATGTTCGGATGGATGTAAGTATGGATGAGTGGTTGTATGGATGGATGGATGTATGGAACGATTGAGGTATGGATGGACCGATGTACGGATGTATGGATGTATGGATGTATATATGTGTGGATGTATGGATGTATACATGTATGGATGTATGGATGTATCGATGTATGGAAGTACGAATGGATGGATTTATGGATATATGGATGGTGGATGTATGGATGTATGTATGGATGTATATACGGATGTATGTAAGAATGTATGTATGGATGTATGTATGGATGAATGTATGCGTGTATGTATGGATCTGTGTGTTGATGTTTGTATGGATGCGTGGATGGATGGATGGATTGGTGGATGGAAGTATGGACGGAAGGACGTATGGATCGATGGATGTATGGATGGGTGGATGTCTTGATGGATGGATGTATGGAAGTACGGCTGTATGTATCGATGTATGTATGGATGGATGTCTGTAAGGATGGGTGGAAGTGTGGATGGATTGAGGTACAGCCGGACGAATGTACGGATGTATGGATGTATGGACTTATGTATGTATGGATGTATGGATGGATGGTTGTATCGAATGATGGAAGTAGGAATGGTCGGGTTTACGTATGAATGGTCGTGTGGATGTATGGATGTATACATGGATGGGGGAATGAACGGATGGATTTATGGATCGATGGATGTATGGATGATTGGATCTTTGGTTGGGCAGATGTATGGGTGGATGGATATAATGAAGGATGGATGGATTGCTGGATGTATGTATGGATGGGTGGATGTATGGATGGATGGATTGTGGAAAGGTGGATGTATTGATGGATATATGTATGGATGCATGGTTGTATGGATGAATGGATGTATGGATGCATGGATGTATACATGTATGGATGTATGGATGTATGGACGTATGGGTGTATGGATGGATGGATGTTTGGATGGTTGTATGTGTGGATGTACGTTTGAATGTATGGTAGTATTTCAGTAATGTATGTATCTATGTATGGATGTACGAATGTATGGATGTACGGATGCATGGATGAATGGAAGTGTGGGTGGATGTATGGATGTATGGATAGATATATGTGTGGAACGATGGATGTATGGATGGGTGGATGTATAGTTGGATGGATGTATGGAAGGACGTATGTACGGATGGATGGATGTATGGTTGTATGGATGTATGGATCT
This sequence comes from Eufriesea mexicana, assembly GCF_001483705.2. Classification (NCBI taxonomy): domain Eukaryota; kingdom Metazoa; phylum Arthropoda; class Insecta; order Hymenoptera; family Apidae; genus Eufriesea; species Eufriesea mexicana. The sequence continues at coordinate 3,834 of NW_016918089.1, forward strand.
ATGGATGTGTGTGTGGATGAATGGTTTGGTGGATGGACGGAAGAATGAATGAATGGATGGGTGGATGAACGGATGCGTGGATACGTGGATGGGTGTATGGATGAATGTATGGATGGATGGATGTATGGATGCATGGATGAATGGATGTATGTATGGATGTTTGTATTGTTGTATGTACGGATGTATGCATGGATGTAAGTATGGATGTATGTATGGTTGTATGCATGGATATATGTATGCATGTATGTATGGATGAATTAATGGATGTATGTATGGATGTATAGGATGTATGTATGGATGTATGTATGGATGAATGTATGGGTGTATGTATGGAGCTGTGTATTGATATGGGTATGGATGCATGGAAGGGTGGACGAATTGGTGGATGGGTGCATGGATGGACGTATGTATGGATCGATGGATGTATGGCTGGGTGGATGTTTGGATGGATGGATGTATGGAAGTGTGTATGCATGTATGGACGTATGTATTGATGGATGGTTGTATGGATGGGCGGAAGTGTGAATGGATTGAGGTAAGGATGGTCGAATGTACGGAAGTATGGATGTATGGATTTATATATGTATGGATGTATGGATGGATGATAATATGTGTATGGATG
>NW_016918090.1:0-865 GCF_001483705.2 Eufriesea mexicana
CTATGTTTGCTGAGGATAGCTTCGAATTTCGAACTGTACGCTGTTAAGTGGTGGATTCCTGTGTCCTACTGTGCTATATTATATTGTGCTTGCTTTGGCGCGTCTGCAGCTGTGGTCGCGGCAAGGTATTTTGTGCTATGCTGCGTTCCGTTAGGTCTGTCTGGGTCACGTTATGACAGGGTATCTTCGACTTTTGCGCTATTCGCGGCAATGGTGTGGCTTTCTGCGCTCGACTGTGCTATAGTATATTCTGCTTCCCTCTGTGGAGGCCAGGAATAGTGTTCTTGTCAAGTTAGCTTGAGTTATACTACGTTCGGCTGCGTTAAGGCAGACTAATTTGTCTTTTGTGACTTTCACCGCCATTCGGTGGATTCCTGAGTTCTATTGTGCTCTAATATGTTCTGATTGGCTCCGGAGCGGCCAGCAATATTGATCTCGCCACTTTATGGCGAGATAAACTACGTTCGGATAGGTTAGGTTGTGTCAAGTGTGGTTCAGATATGTTTGACCTTTGTGCGGTACACAGCAATGCGGTGGATTTCTGCGCTCTGTTGTGCTCTTGTATGTTCTGCTTGGCTCTGAGGAAGCCACCAAGATTGGTCGCGGCTCGTTACGCTTAGGTAGTCTGCTTTTGTTCATGTTAGGTTAGCCAGAGTTAGGTCTGGATAGATATGACTTTTGTGCTATACACTGCGGTTTTACTGATTTCTGTGCTCTACTGTCCTACAGTAAGCTTTGCACGAATCTAGGGAGACCAGCAATTATGCTAGCGGTATGTTAGGCTCAGTTATGCTACGTCTAGCAACTTTAAGTTTGGATATATAAAGATAGGGAAGCTTCGACTTTTCTATTGTACACTGCAATT
>NW_016918091.1:0-923 GCF_001483705.2 Eufriesea mexicana
TCTTTCTGCTATCTATTGCGTTCTACTATGCGCTGCTTCGCTCTGGGGAGGCAATCAATACTGTCCTCGGCTTGTTAGGTTGGAATAGGTTTCGTTTGGCCTGGTTTGGTTATGCCATATTTGGTAAGGGTAGCTTTGACCTTTGTGATTTACACTGCTACTCGGTGGATTTCTACGCCCTGCAGTGCTCTAATATATTCCGCTTGGGCCTGGGGAGGCCATCAATAGCTCTTTCGGCACGTTGGTATGTGTTATGCTACGTTTGGATACGTCACGTTTGGTTAGGTTAGAGGAGGATAGCTTTGACTTTTGTGCAATACATCGCTATTCGGCGGACCACTACGCTGCACTGAAATCTAGTACGTTCCGCTTGCCTCTGGGGATGTCAGCAGTAGTTGTCTCGGCACATTAGGTTGAATTTAGTCACGTCTGCTTATGTTGCGTTTGGCTAGGGGGATATGATTGCTTTGACTTTTGAGCTATACGCTGCTCTTCGGGGCATTTCTGCGCCATCCTTTGCTCTGGTGTGATCTGTTGGCTCTGGGGACAGCAGAAGTAGTGTTCTAGGCACGCTAGGTTTAGTTCGGTCACGTTCGGCTATATTACGGTTGGTTAGGTCAGGATAGGGTAGCTTTGATGCTTGTGCTGTACACTGCTAGTCTATGGACTTCTGCGCTCTACCCTCCTTTATCATCCTCTGCATTGCTGTGGGGCGTACACCCATAGACCTGTCGATACGTTAGGTTGGCAGCAATAGTGGCCTCGGCACGTTAGGTTGGGATATGCTATGTTCGGTTAGGTTACATTTGGTTAGATTAAGATCGGATATCCTTGTCTTTGGTGCTATACACTTCCATCCGATGGATTACTGCGCTCTACTGCGCTCTAATATGTTCTGCTTCTCGCCGGGGAGGCCTGCAATA
>NW_016918092.1:0-529 GCF_001483705.2 Eufriesea mexicana
GTTGGGTTATGTTAGGTTAGGAAAGGTTAAGTTAGGTTAGGTAAGGTTAAGTTAGGTTAGGTTGGCTTAGGTTAGGTTAGGTTGGGTCAGATTAGGTCAGGTCTGATCAGGTCCGGTCAGGTCAGGTCATGTCATGTCAGGTCAGGTCAGGTCAGGTCAGTTAGTACATGACAGGTCGGAGCAGGTCTGGTCAGGTCTGGCCTTCTCAGGTCAGGTCAGGTCGTGTCTGGTCTGGTCATGACGGGTCAGTTCCGGTCACGTCATGTCAGGTCAGGCCAATCCAGGTCGGGTCAGGTGATGTCAGGTCAGGTCGTGGCATGTCAGGTCAGGGCAGGTCGGGTCAATCCTTTCAGGTAAGGTCAGGTTAGGTTATGTTATGTTAGGTTAGGTTAGGTCAGATTACAATAGGTTAGGCTAGGTTGGGTGAGTTTAGGTTAGGATTGATTACGATAGGTTAGGATTGGGTGGGTTGGGTTAGGCTAGGTTAGGTTAGGATAGGATTGGTTGGGTTATGTTATGTTAGGTAAGG
>NW_016918093.1:0-410 GCF_001483705.2 Eufriesea mexicana
ACCAAGCTATAACAGGTTATAGGTTTTGAATAGACCTATTCTCTGGCAGCTAGGTGGCTGTACTTACCATTGGTTGAAGGCGTTAGGCGACCTATTCAACAAGCTATAACAGATTATAGATTTTGAATAGGCCTATTCTCTGGCAAGTAGACGGCCGTACCTGACATTGGATTGAAATCGTTATGCGATCTATTCAACAAGCTATAACAGGTTATAGATTTTGAATAGACCTATTCTCTGGCAAGTAGTTGGCTGTACTTGCCATTGGTTGAAGGCATTAGGCAACCTATTCGCCAAGCAATAACAGGTTATAGATTTTGAATAGACCTATTCCCTGGCATGTAGATGGCTGTACTTGCCATTGGTTGAAGGCGTTAGGCGACCTATTCACCAAGCTATAACAGATTATA
>NW_016918094.1:0-4638 GCF_001483705.2 Eufriesea mexicana
CGTAACTAAACATGACATGACGATATCAAAGATTCTCCTTTCAGCAGAGCCAATGAGTGCATACAAGAGCACATGAGAGGGCAGAAATCCACCGAATAGCAATGAATAGCAGAAAAGACGAAGTAGCCTGTCCGAACCTAGCCAAACGGACACATCCAAACGTAGCCAAGCTCATCCTAACAGGAAGCGACCACTATTGCTGTCCTACACAGAGACAAGCAGAATGTACTAGAGAGCAGCTGTGCGCTAAAGTCCACCGCGTTGTACTGAATAACACAAAAGTCTATGATACCTTAAACTAATCTAACAAAAACATACGTAGCACCTCTCAACATAGCTTGCCGCGGACATTGCTCCTGATACCCAACAGCCTAGCAGAATGTAGTAGAGCAGAGTTGACCACAGAAATGCACCGAACAACAGTACACAGTACGAAAGTGTGAGCTACACTAACCAAACGTTGCATAACCCATCCTGACCAATCGTAACATGACTCAACATAACGTTCCGCGGCGACAATTGCTCTCCTCCCCACTATCGAGCAGAGTATGGTAATACAACTTAGGGCGTAGAAATCCAACGAATAGCAGTCTACAGCACAAAAGTCGAAAATATCCTTCAATAACCTGACCTAACCTAACATCAAGGAACGTAGCATAGCTAAACATTACGTGCCGCGGCTACTACGCCTGGCTGCAACAGAGCCAAGCATTATGTAGTAGAGCGCAGTAGATCATAGAGATCCACCTGATATCAGTGTATAGCATAAAAGTCAACGGTTTCCTGATCAAACTTTGCCTAGTCTAAACTAACCAAACGAATCCTGTCTCAACCTGACGTGTCACGGTCACTATTGTTCGCCTCCACAGAGTTCAGCTGAGCAGAGTAGGGCACTGTAGAGAGCAGGAATCCACCGAATAGCAGTTTAAAGCAAAAAAGTCAAAGAAATGCTAACCAAGCCTTCCTCACCTAACCCAACGAAACGTAACCCTACTTAGCCTATCGTGCCGAGACCAACATCGTTTGCCTCCCAGAGCCAAGCAGAGCATATTAGAGCACATTGGAGCGCAGAAAGCCACCGAATAGCAGTGAATAACACAAAAGTCGAGGCAGCCTATCCTAACCTACCCAAACATGACATACCCAAACGAAGCCCAGCTCAACCTATCATGGCGAGACCACCATTGCTGGCCTCCGATAGGCAAAGCAGAATGTACTAGGGCGCAGTAGATCGCAGAAATCCAACGCACTGCATTGAACAGTACATGAGCCGTCGATATCCTAATCTAACCTAACCAAACGTAACATAACACAACATGACGTGCCGCCACCACTATTCGTTGCCTCTCCAGAGCAAAGCAGAATGTAGTAGATCACAGTAGATCGCAGAAATCAACCGAAAAGCAGTGTAAATCCCAAAAGTCAGTATAGTATTTCCTAACCTAGCCAAACGTGACATGCCCAAACGTAACATAAATCAACCTAACTTGACGGGACCACCATTCCTCGCCTCCACAGAGGCAAGAAGGTTGTGCCAGACCACATTATAGTGCAGGAATCCACCGCCTTGCAGCGAATAGCACAAGAGCCGTTGATATCCTAGCATAACCTGCCATAACCAAGCATAGGCAATCGTAACATAACACAAACTATCGTGCCACGGCCACTATTGCTCGCCTACACACGGTCGAACAGAGTGTAGTAGAGCAACGTAGAGAGCAGAAACTCGCGGAATAGCAGTGTATAGGGCAAGGGTCGAAAACATCCTAACCTAACCTGACTTAACATAACCTAACCTAACCTAAATATCGAAGCATAGCTCATCATAACGTGCTGTGACCACTGCTGGGGCCATCCCCAGAGCCGACCATAAGGTAGTAGAGCGCAGTAGATCACAGAAATACACCTGATTAGAGTGAATAGCTCGAAAGTCAGAGGAATCCTAACCAAACTTAGCCTAGCCTAACCTAACCAAAGGCAACGTAACACAACCTCACGTGCCACGGCCACTGTTGCTCGCCTCCCCAGAGTCGAGCTGAGCAGAGCAGGGCACTGTAGATCGCAGGAATCCACCGAATAGCAGTTTAAGGCACAAAAGTCAAAGAAATCCTGACCGAGCCTTCCCAACCTAACCTAACGAAACTTAACCCTACTTAACCTATCGTGCAGAGACCAACATGGCTGGCCTCCCAGAGATCAAAGCCAAGCAGAGCATATTAGATCACACCTGAGCGCAGAAGTCCACCGAACAGAAGTGAATAGCGCAAATGTCAGGGCAGCCTATCTCATCGGCCAAACGTAACATAACCAAACGTAGCCTAACACAGCCTAACATGAAGAGACAACTATTGCTGCCCTCCACAGAGACAAGCAGAATGTACAAGGGCACAGTAGAGCGCAGAAACCCGCCGCATTGCAGTGAATAGCGCAAAGGTCGAAGATGTCATAATCTAACCTGACCCAGCCTAATCTAACCAAACGTAACCTAACTAAACCTAACGTGACGAGGACACTATTCCTGGCCACACCAGAGCCAAGCAGAACATACTAGAGCACACTGGAGCGAAGAAGTCCGCCGAATAACAGCGTATAGCACAGAAGTTGAAGCTACCCTATCCTGATATGCCCAGTCTTAGCATAACCAAGCGTAACATAACTCAACCTAATGTAATCCGGCCACTATTGCTGGCGTCCACAGAGTCGAGCAGAAGTTACTAGAGGACTGTCGGGCGCAGCGGTCCATGGAATCGCAGTGTATAGCACAAAAGTCATATATACCCAGGCCTAACCCAAGCTAACATAACCTAGCCAAGCGTTGTCTACCTCAACGTAACCCGCCGCGGCCACGATCGCTCGCCTCCTCAGAGTCGGGAAGAATATAGTAGAGCAACGTAGATCGCAGAAATCCACCGAATAGCAGTGTATAGCACAAGAGTCGAGGATACCTTAAACTAACCTGGCACAACCTATCCTAGCCAAACGTAGCATATCTCAATATAACGTGCCGCGACCGCTATTGACGTCCTTCGTAGAAACAAGCAGAGGATGTTAGAGCACATTATAGCGCTGGAATCCACCGAATAGCAATGTATAGCACAGAGGACAAAATAGCCTCTCCAAATATAGCCAAACGTAACCTAACCCAACGTAACTCAACTTAACAGGACGCGACCACTAATGCTGGCCTCTACATAGACAAGCAAAATGTACTTGAGCACATTAAAGCGCAGGAATCGACCGCATTGCAGCGAATGGCACAAGAGTCGATGACATCCGAACAAAACCTGACTTAACCTAACCTAACCGAGCGTAGCGTAACGCAACAGTGCGTGCCGCGTCTACTGTTGCTGGCCTCCACAGAGCCGAGCAGAACTTACTAGGGGAGAGTAGGGCGCGAAGGTCCACCGAAACGCTGTCTATAGCACAAAAGTCATATCTGTGCAGACCTAACCCTAGCTAGCATAACCAAACCAAACGTAGCATAACTCAATATAGCCTGCCGCGGCAACTATTGATGGTATCCCCAGGGACAGGCAGAATGTAGTAAATCGCAGTCTTGCGGCGAAATCCACCGAATAACTGTGTATAACACTAGAGTCAATGCTAGCCACACCAAATTTAACCCCACCATAACTAGCCAAACGTTACCTAACTCAAACTTACGTGCCGAGACAAATATAGGTGGCATTCCCAGGGCTAAGCATAATATAGCAGAGCACAGAACAGCGCAGGAATACCCCGAAAAGCAGTTTTTAGCACGAAAGTTAGACATACCCTAACCTAACGTTATCTTACCTAACTTAACCAAACGTAGTGTGACTAAGCATGACGTGATGAGACCAATATTTCTGTTCTCTCCAGAGCCCAGCAGAGCATATTGGAGCGCAGTAGGGCGCAGAAATCCGCCGAATGGCAGAGAATGACGCGAAAGCCAAAGACGTTCTTTCCGATCGTAGCCAAACTTGTCAGGCGCAAACGTGGCATAATTAAACCTAACGAGCCGAGACCACTATTGCTGGCCTCCATAGCGTCCAGCAGATCAAACTAGAGCACGGCATAGCGCAGAAATCCACCGCATTGTAGTGTACATCACAAAAGTCGAACATATCCTGACAGAACTAGTCCTCGCCTAACCTATCCAAGCGTAGTGTAACACCACAAAACGTGACTAGACCAATATTGCTCGTGCCGTAGAGCCAAGCAAGACATATTAGAGCGCACTGTAGCGCAGAAATCCACCGAATAACTGTGAATAGCACAAAATTCTATGTAGCCTATCCTAACATAGGAAAACGTGACACACGCAAACGTAGTCTAGCCCAAACTAAGAGTACGAGACCACTACTAATGGCTCCACGGAGACAAGCAGAATGTACTAGAGCACAGTAAAGCGAAGATATCCAAACATTACCTGACCTAACCGAACCAAACCAAACGCAGCGTAACTCAGCAAAGCATACCGCGACCACGGCTGCTGGCAACCCCGGAGCCAGGCGGACTAGAGTGGAGCTCTGTAGATCACAGAAATCCACCGAATAACAGTTTATAGCACAAAAGCCAAAGCCATTCCAAACGAACCTATCCTAACGTAACGTAGCCAAACGTAACCTAACTCAAACTATAGTGCCAGGAACATTA
>NW_016918095.1:0-3283 GCF_001483705.2 Eufriesea mexicana
CCGAGTGCCAAGCAGGACATACTAGAGCACGGTAGATCGCAGGAATCCGCGGAATAACGGTGTGTAGTACAAGAGTCAAAGTTACACTATCCTAACATAACCGAACGTAACGTAGCCAAACGTAACATAACTCATCCCAACGTGCCGAGACCACAATTGCAGGCAACCTAGAGCCAAGCAGGAAGAATTAGAGCGCATTAGATCGCAGAAGTCCACCAATGAGCTGTGTGCAGCACAAAGGTCGTGGCTATTCTATCCTAACCTGGCCAAACGTAAAGAAACCAGGCGTAACGTAACTCAAGCTAACGTGCCGATGCCACTATTGCTTGCGTGCTCAGAGCCAAGCAGAACATATCAGTGTACAGTAGAGCGCAGGAATCCGTCGAATATCTGTGTTCAGCACGAGAGTCGAAGTTACCATTACCAAACCTAACATAACCGAACACAACAGAACGTAACTTATCACAACCTAACGTGGCGAGACGTCTATTGCTGCCCACCCCAGAGCCAACCAGAGCATATTAGATGAAAGTGGAGCGCAGATATCCATAGAAGAGAATTGTCTAGCACAAAAGCCAAACTACAATATCTTAACCCGTACAAGCATAACACAACCAAACGTAACATAACACAACCTAACGTAACGAGACCTCTATTGCTGCCCTCCCGGCGCAGAGCTGAACGTATCAGAGGAGAGCAGCGCACAGAAATCCATAGAAGCGCAGTGTACAGCACAAAAGCCGAAGATACCCTAAACTATGCTAACCAAACGTGACACAACCGAAAGTAACCGGAATCATACTAACGTGCCGAGGACACTATTACTCTTCTCCCAGTGCCGGGCGGTACGAAGTAGAGCACAGTAGCGCGCGGAAGTCCACCGCATTGCAGTGTATATTACAGAAGACAAAGTTACCCTAACATAACCCAAACAAGCCGAACGAAGGTACACGTAACCTAACCAAACCCAATGCGCCGCGGCCACTATTTCTCGCCTCGCCAGGGCATGACAGATCCTTTTAGCCCACAGTATATCGCAGAAGTTCACCGAATAGCAGTATATAGCACAAAAGACAATGCCAACGACTCCTACCCTAACCAAATGCAACACAACCAGACGTTGCCTAAATCAAACTAACGTGCCGGGACCACCATCACTGGCCTCCCCAGAGTCGTGCAGATCACAATAGAGCTATATAGAAGGCAGAAATCTACCGAATAGCCGTGCGTAGTGCAAAAGTCAAAGTTACACTGTCCTAACCTAACCAAACGTAACATAACCAACCTGTCGTGCCTATACCACTATTGTTGTCCTCCACAAAGCCAAGCGGAATATACTACAGCACAGGAGAGCGCAGAAATCCGCCGCACTGAAGTTCAAAGCACGAAAGTCAAAGATATCCTAACCTAACCTAGCACAACCTATCAGCCAAACGAAGCAGAGCTCAACCTAACGTGCCGAGACAAACATTACTGGCATCCACTGCGCCAAGCAGAGCATATGAGAGCACAGTAAGGCGCAGAAGGCCACCGAATAGCAGTGTATAGCTCAAAAGTAAAAGTCATCCTTTCCAGACATTACCTAAAATTACCTAGCCAAACGTAACATAGCTCACGCATACATGCCACTACCACTGTTGCTGGTTTCTCAAGAGCCAAGCTGAACGTATTAAAGCACACTAGAGCACAGAAATCCACAGTATGGCAGTGTACAGCGCAAAAGTCAAAGCTATCCTATCCTAACATAGCCCAACGTTACGTAACCGAACGTAATACAACTATTCCTAACGTGCCTGGACAGATACCTTTGGTCGTCCCAGAGTCGAGAATTTTATAGTACAGCCGAGTAGAGCGCAGAAAGCCACCAGATAACATTGTATTTCAGAAAACTCGAAGACATTCTAACGTAACCAGTCATAACCTTACCTCACCAATCGTAGAATTACTAAACGTAACGAGCCGAGGTCTCTATCTTTGGCCTCCCCATAGATAAGCAGGACATATTAGAGCACAGTAGAGCGCAGAAAATCACCGGATAGCAGTATATAGCACAAAAGTCAAAGCCACCCTGACCCTACATAACGAACCCTAACCTAACGAAACGTAACCAAACTATACCTATCGTGTCACAGCCTCCATTGCTGGCCACCCCAGAATAGAGTAGGGTATAGTAGAGCAACGAAGAGCCTAGTAATCCTCATAATAGCTGTGAACAGCATAAAAGACAAAGACAACCTGTCCTAACCTATCCAAACGTGACATAACCAACCGTAACACAACCCAACCTATCGTACCTAGACCACTATTAATGAGCTCCTATAGCATAGCAGAACATATTGGAGCACAGTAGAGCGCAGTAATCCAACGCATTGCAGTGTGCAGCACAAGAGTCAAAGATACACCAGTCTACCCTGGCCGAACCTAACCTAACCGAACGTGGCATAGCGAAACGCAATGTGCCGAAAATACTATTGCTGGTCACCCAAAAGCCAAGCAGAGCGTTTTATAACAACGTGGATAGCAGAAATCTGACGGATAGCTGTGTATAGCGCAAAAGTCAAAGCTATCCTACCCTAACCATGCCAAACGTAACGCAACCAAACGTTATATATCTCTATCTAACGTGCCGAGACCACTATTGCTGGTCTCCCTTGTGCCAGGCAGACCGTGCTAGAGCAGAGTAAAACGCAGAAATCAACAGAGTAGCAGTGTACAGCGCAATAGTCAACGCAATCCTCTCCTAACATAACAAAGCCTAACACAACCAAACGCAAGATATCTCAAACAAACGAGACGAGACCAATACTGCTGGCCTCCACACAGACAACCAAAACATACAAGACCACAGTTGAGTGCAGAAAAGCACGGAATAGCAGTGCACAGCACAAATGTTAGAGCCACAATATCGAAATTTAACCTAACATAACTTAGCCGAACGTAACCTAACTAAATCAACACTGCCACGACCGCAATTGCTGCGCTCCTCAGAGCCAAGCAGAATATAGTAGAGGAGAGCAGAGCGCAGAAGTCCATAAAATCGCAGTGCACAGCACAATATTCGACGCCACCATATCTTAACCTAGCCAAGCGTAACAAATCCGAACGTTGCGTAACAGAAACTAAAGCGACGAGACCACTATTGCTGGCCAGTCCAGAAACAAGCAGATCATATTGGAGAACAGTAGAGCGTATAAATCCACCGAATAGCGGTGCATAGCGTAAAAGTCACAGCTATGCTATCCTAACCTAACCAATCGTAACATTACCGAACGTAGCAAACCAA